>NW_027526460.1:32039496-32284476 GCF_048455015.1 Haemaphysalis longicornis
TCTTAGCCTCCAACTAATTTCGGGTCGCCGAAGAAGACCGAAGCGCACGTAACGGCTCGCGGTGATGCTGCTGTTTTACTTGTGAAAAGTAAAAAAGTGTAGACGTGGGTTTAATAGGAAACAAGTCCAGCATGTCTCTCTAGTCGGCAGAATCACCAGATGAAGTAAAGAATATTCGGTAGCCTCAGAATAAAGCAACTTAGAGATAAAATGCTGCTAGAATTCCCACATAGAACGGAATAAAACGAATCTATCTATCTATCTATCTATCTATCTATCTATCTATCTATCTATCTATCTATCTATCTATCTATCTATCTATCTATCTATCTATCTATCTGTCTGTCTGTCTGTCTGTCTGTCTGTCTGTCTGTCTGCCTGCCTGCCTGTCTGTCTGTCTCTCTCTCTCTCTCTCTCTCTCTCTCTCTCTCTCTCTCTCTCTCTCTCTCTCTCTCTCTCTCTCTCTCTCTCTCTCTCTCTCTCTCTCTCTCTCTCTCTCCCTTTATTTCTCTGCTTATCTCTACCTCCCTCCTCCGACAATCTGACTCTTCGCGTGTGCTTTGGAATAAATAAATTTGTGATTTTCTTTCCCTCAAACATCTCTTTTCTTTAATTTCCCCCAACTCATCTCTGGTGTACTGGTTGCTACAAGCGAGGAAGCTGTCTTGACATATAATAGTCAAAAGCGCCGTGTTCAAAAGGTCCACATGTCTCATGCACCCTTCTCACATAGGGAGTCGTACCTTCGGGGCAAACCGGCGGTGCCGAGCTCGAGGAAGCGGTCCGTAGCGTCGTCCTTACCGACACACGGCAACACGACTCCTTCGGCGACCAGTTTCTCCAACTCAGCAGTGCTCTCCACCGCTCGTTTGAATGATGGAATCTGCGGCAAGCAGGCGCAGAAGTTCACTCTTCGACGCAGTTGCGGCTATAATTTTACAGTAGTACCGCACCAAAACATTATGCATGATATCAATGCTTGTTGCTGAAGAAAAAGAACTTGATTGTCGAAGTTCTGTTACTAGAAGGGTCGAAATGATCTTTGGCTAACCGGCTTAACCAAACCCGTAAATAGACACTTTGTCTTGTCCGCTCGGGCCGTTTGTATTACCCTCATTTCCTCCTGTCATGTTTTATGGCATTGGGGATGTTCTTACAGGTTTGCCACAAATTATGAAGTTATCACTGCTGTAATCATTCGTTGCCAGCCATGATTATAGGCCATGACATATGTACATGAACGAATTCTTCCTTGAGGCCAGTTATACATTGAATGGTACGATAAAAAAAGACAGATGGGAAAAATAAAACTAGATGAAGAAAGTAAAAACTGAATAAATGAATAAAGAAAAGATATCGACTAAGAGGTGAAGAAAGAAGTAGATATAAAAAAAATTCAGAAAGGAAGAAGATGGAAAATACAGAAAAAGGAAATGCGGAGGGCAGAAACTTTCCCCCCTCGTTATTTCTTTTTTCTCTGTTTAAGAATAACGGAAGAAAGCAAGCAGAAGAAAAAACCAGGCAAAACTACCGTCATCTCTGCTCACCTGACCGTGCGAAGTTATCACGGACGTCATGTAGCTCTTCAGTGCAAGTGAGGCCAAGATCAAGAAGGCCCAGAGCATAGACGCCGTTCGACTCGCCGAACGAGGCTGGTTCACCGAACTGCTGCTCAGGAACACCGACAGCGTGAAGAACGCAGCCCGAACGACGTCCACCTTGTCTTTCAGCACAACCGCCTGAACGTAGTACACCGTCAGAAAGAGCGCCCCGGTAGCCAGTAGTGAAAGAATGAAGCGCACTGGGAAGAGCCTGAGCACCGATAGGCCTTGCGGAGTCTTCAGGCTGAAGAATGTAAGGCACCGACTCGACGTCACGGCTGCGCACCGGACAAGCGCCACGTTCTGCGCCACCACCAGGTGAAGGTCGAGTGTCAGGTCTATGGAACGGTTTAGCAGCAGCCGCTGCAAGGCCCTCGCACCTGTCGGGTACTTCTTGATCGTCAACGTGACGTTGTTGCAAGCAAATGCTTTCAGGATCACTTGGGACATGGGACTCAGTTTGTACCTGTAAGCGTGCCGTTTCTGAACACTTGTGTAGCCAACGCCTCCAACGAGCAGCTTATTCTTAATCGTGGACCAGTGCTGTGAGCTTTCTTCCACGTAGTCCCCAGGATGCACCCTAGTTCTTCTAGAGCAGTCCACGAAAGGGTACGACGCTACGTCCAGACCTGTGTTGTCATATGTGGCCACGACAACTTTGCACGAGGCTCGCGGAAACAGGGCATAGTCAAGGATATGCGGTACGAAGAATATCACTAGGGGCATTGTCTGCACTTCGCTGTCAATGGTGTACATTAGCCTGCGTAGGAACGACTTGTTGCGCGAAAGTACCAGGACGGTACAAGGTACATCTCTTGCCGAGAAGTCCTTCAGGGCGCTCACTTCTTTTTCGCTGAACTGTCTCCAGAGAAGGGCAGAAACGTTGAGATTCAAGGCCCACCTGAAGTCGCTTTCGTCGTCTTCTTTCGGAAGCAAGAACACAGTTTCTCCGCCCGTTCGTTCAATGTACTGCCGAAGCAACCGGCGTCCATTGTCAGTCGAATAGAGTGTATTGTGTCTGGTGCCACTAAAGAAAACGTCCCGCTTTGACCGCGGTGTGGTCACTAAACTAGTTAAGGGAATCGTAGAGGCAATAAGCGCCATCAGAAAGCCGTACGCTGCCGCAAACGGCGCCATCCTTGATAAGGACCTGAGGAGTACCCGTAAGACCTCACGCTAGGCGATCCCGCCACGCTACTGCTCGCTTCCTTCCCTTTCTCACTCTCTTTCTTTCTATGTTTATATCCCGCTCTCCATTATTGTATTGTCCTCTGCGTGCTGCGGTTTATGGCAGCAAATCGGAAAAATACCACAAGTCTGCAAACTTCGAGAAGGGCGTAGTATTGCCTTAGTTCCGATAACATCTCAAGGACAGCGCTAAGATGTGCTGATCAATAAGGAACGGCGTTGAATGCATGCCGGCTTGGCCACTGTAATTACACCTTCTGGGTCTTTATTCTCTTCTGAAGGTATTGTTATGTATACGTGAGTGTAATTGCCACGTAGCGTTTTTACGCAGGGACCCCTAGGCGGTGTATTGCGTGACTATTTTTGCGTTCTGGCAGTGCGGAGAGCGGTTTGTTTATACTGTCCCATTCGAAATATTTCTGAAAACGCGCAAGGTATGACTGGCACTAGAAAACTCAACGGTACCCTGTCATGGCTCGGCATGCTGACCCAGTAAGACACAATGTAACTGGAAGGAGGTCCTGATCGGGACAACTCAACTCTCTTGTCGGGAGTATCGACCACTGTAATTTCAGGCGCAGGTATTTCAGGCGCGCCCCATCAGATTTTTGTGCATTGCTATTGGCGGTGAGCGCGACCACGGGCGGCGCTGCGAAGCACGCCTTCGTGACATCGGCTTAGGGATTCTCGCATTTGTCGTCTGCTTCACTCTCTCTCGCTCTCCCGCTGTTTCTTTGCGCGCGGTTGACATCTGATGCTTGTCCGCAACAGATTTTGCGTTTGCATAACTTTTTATCGTAATAATAGACTTAACATTGCATACACTAGCTCAAGGCGTGAGTTAAAGTACAGTTTTAGATACCGGTAAAAGGAAGAAACATTGCCGGCGTCGCCCCATTCCTCGTGAAGCCGGTCCTGTGCGGAGCGCGAAGAGTCGGAGCTAGGCGTCAGCTTCTGTATTAAGCAATCTATCGAACAAAGGGAACAGCCAGGTGCTAGTAACCGACAACGGCGAAAATACAAGACCAAAACAAATTCTAGGTCTTCCGGGCTGTCGGCTTTGGCAGAAGTCATTACGAATTCCCGGTGAAACAATTTTTGCAACCTTGCCGAACGCTCGAAAGCATTGTAACACGTCACTTTAGGTTGTCATGGCATGAAATAATGCCAGCATGCGCTATGGGCTGCAAAAACTGTAAGTTGAGTTCGAAATTACCCATTCTGTGTATAGGCGCGTGCTAGTTTTATACCAGGGTTTTAACCAGTACGTAGGTTTATTGAGCAAAACAAGTCACGTCTAGGGTAAAGATACAGTAACACTGTTTGTTCAGTCCTGGAGGGATATTTCTGTACATTTCCCACAGCCATATCTTCCCAATATACAGACATGCGTTATAAAAAAAAAACTGCGCTCTAGAGGAAGAGGAGTAAGAGGAGGAGAAGAAAACTTTATTTAACAGTAAAATCGAGATGATTAGTGGGGCGGGTCCTCACTCCAGGACAAGAGGAGTAAGAGTAATTTTTCTCAATTCATAGAACGCCACCCCGAGTAGACCAAGATTTGTTCTTTACGCCTGGAAGGGTTGGAAAACACAGAGCTGCTTGGAAATGTTTCGATTCTTGTAATATATGCACGTATGATATCTATTCCGTTCGTTAGCGAGCATATCAAGCCTTCAACACCGCAATCATGTCATAACTGCTCGAGTTGAGAGTCAGTTAGTTGTGATAACCATGGTTACGATAGAAATTCCGAGCACAAAAGCCGCCTTCGAGTACTCTGGACAACGTTGTCTGGGGCGCGATCACGGTGGCGTAGCACAAACCTTCCCATTGCATTTGCATGTGAATAAATAACGCAATCTGCGGATATGCACCTTCTTGCAGGCAGCCATAACGAAAGCCAATTTGTGAAGAAGGTACTGCGTGCCATACAGCCTGAAGAAAATGTCCACACGATCTCTGTGTGCCTCCTAAACCTACTAATAATACGTTTGTGACGGTGCCGAAAAATGATGCGTCGGGCACACACAAAAAAAAAAACATTCATCTGACACCAGTCAACGACAACACAAGAAATAGAAGGCAGCCGCTTTATTTTCTGCTGCGCGATGCGCGTGCAGGGGCTCGCTGCTTTGTGCGTAGCATTAGACTGTTGAGTCTTCATAAGAGCATCTCAAAAATACTGTAGGGAAGCCTACGCATTTTGAAAACTTATCGAGGAGCTCTGAGCGCTGAACTTCGCAAAAAAGCTATAGAATGGACGAGTTACGCACAATCTTCTGACCGACGCTCTGAAGAAAGTTGTCCTCTCCCTCCTCGTGTGTTGCAAACTTGTGGGGGATACAGCTTGAAATTATGAAATGTGTCAGAAGCTGGCAAAAATAACTGAATTACTGGAAATACGCATTTTAATTCACTACAGCATCAAAGCGGGAGGTTTCTGGCAGAGTCACTGCTGTCCCTCACAAGTGGAGTGTAGCAGACGACAGCGGCGCGAGTCCGTAAGCCGACGTCAGAGCCAGGGGGCGCCACTCAAGCATCTCACCGCCAATTGGACCAGGCTTGACACT
This sequence comes from Haemaphysalis longicornis, assembly GCF_048455015.1. NCBI lineage: Eukaryota > Metazoa > Arthropoda > Arachnida > Ixodida > Ixodidae > Haemaphysalis > Haemaphysalis longicornis. The sequence continues at coordinate 32,044,859 of NW_027526460.1, forward strand.
TGACCAGTGCCTTCCCATTATAGTGCGCTTATTTTTTATTCCTCAGAAAACGGCTTAATGAGTGGTCGGTTAAAACTTCGGCGTACACGGGCGCAGTACTTGAAAGAAGGCTTTCTAAACGAGGATAGCCTTTGTTGAGCTACCTAGACGCTACAAAGTTTGGCAGTATGTATGTCAGTCGATTCAGCTCAAACTTTCGGCGAAAAACTGGATGACAGAATGCTTCAACACGAACAATAGGCACGAACGTTTCAGAAAAGTAACAAAGCTGCTGCCGTGGCCGAACATCGGGCATACTAAAGGCATAATATCAGCGCATAACCAAGAGCCGCACCATACCTTTTATTAGGAATACGCGTGGGATTGGTTTTCGCGACAGCAGGTAAAAGAGCGGGTTAATCACGGAGGCGAGGAGAGGCGACACAAAAGCAAACACTAAAACAAAGAGATTCAGCTCAAGCTACTTCAAGAACAAAAGAAACAAATGGTTTCAACAAAGGGTGCGCGAACAGTGTGAACGCGGGAAAACTGAATTGCGCAAGCCTTCACTGCATTCATCATGGGGGTGCGAAACGGTAGGAAAAGAGTGTGAGTGCTGAAAAGGGGAAAAGGACAAGGTGTTACGTTTTAGGTGCCACAGAAGACTACTCTCTTTCGACACCGTCAGTGAAGCAAACAGATACGCGGCCGCCATTTACTTTTTGCGGCGAAGCCTGTTAGGTGCTCGGTTTGTCGGCGTCTTCTGTCAGCGTCGTCTCATGTAGTCACGGTACTAAAACAACGGGACACTCGTTTTTCAACGCCTCGCGCTAGAACGCAACGCTTACTACAAGAAAAGTGTATCATGGATAAAACCGGTTCAAAATAAACAAACATGAGATAAATATTGCTGAAGCGGACAAGGATCGCTGGAGAAATATTTTTACCCTGGAACGTAGGAGAAAGGGTTGGGTTGAAGGGAAATGTAAGAGGGAGAAGGGAATGGGTTATGGGAAATGGGAAGCGAATGGGAACAGCGAGTTTCCATAGATGTCTGACTCCTTTTCAGACCTGATCTTTCATCTCAGGGAAGACATCAGACTGTGCCAATTCACACATTTTGCGGCCCCTACAATGTGGTTGCCCGTTACTCACAGTTGCTGCTTGCGGGGCTCCGACCATCGTAGAAAGAGAAAACCGAACAGGGGGTGGCAGCACTGGCCCCTCTTGTGACGTTCGGTTCCACGGCCCGGGCTTCCGGCTGGCTGTGACGAGTGGTACTAACGATTCCTCGGGGTTTTTTTTTTCACTAATCGGGGTACGTGGCTGCTATTGGCTTTCCCGGCCACGAGAAACACGTAAACAATTGAGGGAGGAACAATTGGGCGCGTTAAGCGCGACTGGGAGTTACAAAACGCACTCTGGAAGTCTGCCACCCAGCGGTGCGTGTTTGTATAGCCTTATGTTGTAGCCTGCATCCGAAATCGTTCCGAAATCGTTCAAGCATTCATAACAGCTGCCTCTGAAATTAAAAATAAAGTGGCACAGAAGACTGCCTAGTAGTGCGCTTAACGTGTTCCGCCTTTTGTTTTCTAAAGCCTGCTAAGAATAGAGTTGACATTTGCCCGAGCAACAAAAAAGTGTTTTTTTTTATTTCTTTCTGGAAAACATTTTAAGAAACTTCTTGAAAAACAATGCATAAACACGATACAATCCTAAAGAACACCTGCCTTTTCCTGTACCCACCCGGACTCTGCTGGCACTTACACAAATGTCTGGGTTTGCCAACAGACTTCAATTTAGTAAGAATACAGAAACCCCTCGTTTTCCCGCGTTCCGAAATAGCGATTGGGTTTAGGAAGCTGTAAGCACGCAATTTACCGTAAGAAAAGATTGACATAGGCCGCCAGGAAAAGCGATATGATAGTCAACGCACAGACCAATCACAGTCTGCTTCCTAATCTCACGTTCTAGCAAGTTTGTGAACCGGCCTAGAACTGTCGGGCATAAGCACGCGCTTCTCCAACATCGCCGGTTGTGGCACGACATGAGCGGGGAGTCAATTTCGCTCACTATGGCGGCTGGTAGAGAAATGTACGGAGAGAAATGGTGCACACTGTTCTGAAAAACGTAAAGAAGCAGTGTCAAAAACATTCCCACAGCCACAGGACATTTGTGCCGCTACGACTACTACTAGGGCCAAAGCTATTATTTCTTTTATCACAAACAAAAAAAATTACCTATACAAGATGGTCACGGGGAACAAAACCATATATCGTCGGTCTCCAGTGGGTGCAAATGATGTCAATTTGATCTAGCCCGAAATATTTATTTACGAAATATTTCTATATTGAAGTTGTGGGTAATTTTGGCAGTATTCATGAACCGCCAGTTAATTTATTGACACCAGGCTAAAGAACAAAGTAGCAATGCCAGTGGTACATGCAGACGCCAAGTTTTGACAGCATCTTTGTCATAACCATGCTTTTCAGTCACCCCGTCATGGTTTAATGAGAGAGGACATGTAATTCGCTTGTTTCAGGGGATGCAGGTGTACCATTGTATATAAAAAAGTGTTTGCCCACAACCTTACCTCATTGCTCTTGAATTTCCCAGGACGATTTAATCTATTTGTGCGTCTAAAATGATAGCCTCGTTCGCAACATTCCTGGCGTAATTTATGAGGGAAAAAAAAGTATGTCTTCCCATGAACCCCCGCGACGACATGGCTTACGAGGCGCAGTTTCCTCTCTAGTATATTTACTAAGAAACTCTATGGTAAACCTCAGCGCAAAGGCAATGCAGGCGACACAAAAAACACTCACTAAAGTTATTTATGTTGCAGTACGCAGCCACAAGTGAGGACCGGTGATGCCGAGCGGAACGCTCCCCGCTAGCAGACGACGCTCGCTTTCGTAGCGCAACTCGCAACCGCAGCGCCGCGGTGGCGAGAGTCGCGGCCGGCCGCCTTCTCTCCATGGCCGCGGCGGGGAGATATGGAACTGAAACATCCCCCTCGCGAGGGGCACGATCAAATGCAGAGCATTTCCGGGGGCGCACGACGTTAAGTAGTTTGCGTTACGTTAATGTTGTTGCACTTGTGGCAACTGCTGACGAGAGAGCGCGGCGATGAGTGCGTTCCAGCCAAGGAGGTTGTATCCTTGGTTCCAGCCTCGCTGACACCCGCCTTTATCACGCCACGATCGCGCCATGCGCGCGCGATGCTGACGTCACGATCACGCCACAGATGTTGTTGATCCCGCGACGCGCGCGCCCCCACCTGTTGGGCGCGAACCGACCGCGGAGAGAGCGCGCGATTGCGAGCGGAGAGTAGGAGGAGCGGGGGAGAGGGCTCACCTGCGAGCGATGCGGACTACTACGGACGCCTAGAACGGGTGACATCGTGAGTTAAAGAAATGCTCTGCATTTAAAATTGGCCGGCGATTACGATAGTCCCTAATGCGATATTTGGGCGCAGCAGCAGTGCGCTGAGGCAGCACTCACTCGTGGGTTCTCTGGACGGCAGCGATGATGAGCCTCTGCGTCGGCGACGCAAAGTGCATCGCAGGAAGGGACCGCGAACTGCGTTTAAACGAACGCACATCACAGACACGCCACACGCCATTTGGGAATGCCCCTCTTTACCCCCGCTCCATTTACCCAACCCTCCCACTAGCTGGCTGGAGGTGACCGGGAGCTCCTCGCCCGAGCTACAGCTCCTGACCGCCACTAGGGCTCAGGATTACCTGGCGCGCCTCCCTCACCTGAGGGACACTCGCTAGGACTGAGCCTCGTCAGAAATAAAGTTATTCTCTCTCTCTCTCTCTCTCTCTCTCTCTCTCTCTCTCTCTCTCTCTCTCTCTCTCTCTCTCTCTCTCACACACACACACACAAACACAGACACGCGCACGCCCCCCTCCCGTTTCTGTCAAGGGCCGCGCCGTCAAGCGTTCGTGCGGGCACAACATACTGCCCCCTCCCCTCCCCCACCGCACGTTTTTATAGAGCGCTGGCTCGCGCCGCCACGGCGAACCGCCCTCCCCTCCCAATTTCGCGACACTCTCCTTCTTTGTTTTATTTCTTCCCATCGTTCGTATTTTCTTTCACTCGTTCTTCCCTTCGTTCGTTCGGTCACGACGACGGCGACGCGGCTCAGCCTAGAAACGGGCGACAAAGGGCTGCGGCCTAAAATGAAATGGGTTTCAGAGCATTTCTTTGCCCTGCTGACATAAACTGTATAACTCTAGGGGCTTATATATGCACAGAAGCCGCCGTGAAGCGCAGTGAAAACCAGCTGAAGAACGTGGCAGACCAGGACGCGCTCTTCGTCTTGTTTTTACTGCGTTAAAGGTGGCTTATCAGGGAGAACCAACCAGCCTTAATTCATAGCAGATTTGTAACATTTGATTGATGAACACCGTATATACGCCACCGGACTTAGTTGTTGATTCTCATTGTTGAAGCTTAATAATGGCAATGATGGTGCGTTTTATGGATATCCTTGGACTAGCATGTCCCTTTCCAAGTCATAGCTCTTTTTTTTTTTTTTTTGCTTACGGAGCCTGAAATACGCACGCGCGATGTCTCTCAAAGCTTACCGATAGTCTTATTGGCGTTACAGCGGGTCACGTGCTCTTGGCTCAGTGGTTTTAAATTATGTGCTCGCTCTAAACATCGGCTTCCTCGGTAAATATTGTGACCGAAATATTAACATGACTATTCCGACAGTCTCTATCTTCAACAACGCAGTGCGGTTGAAAGGAAGTTGCTGCTTGTAGCCCAACATCCCCCCCTCCACATCCCCTCGGGATTGCGTAGAGGAAAATGACGCCATGACATTCACCAACGTTCAGAAAGCTTCTTTTTTTTTGAGGTAACGGGTCAGTTCGCTTGGTTTCTTCCCGTTAGGCGACATGACTTCTACCTTCATCACTGAAAAACGAAATTTATCCTACCATAAAATTTGGCTAGATTACGGACACGGTTGTGTTGTTTTTATTATCATATTTTTTTCTTATGTGCGCCTCTATGTTTTGCTGGTACTGATATTTTAAGCTACTTTATTGGGTTATCAACACATAAGAAAACGGGGTAGATTTCGCCTCCAACACGACCTCTGTACTCTACACAAGGCACGACAGGTGAATTTAGATTAAGTTAACTTTATTTATCCACCTTGAAGAAGTTGCAATGCCAATCAGTAGTTTCTTAAGACGTCCCGCACTGCTGCAGCAATGCCGCACCACCCGACCCTCTCCAAACATTGCAGCAGTGGTCAAACATGGAAGTCATTCTGCGTCTTCAAACGAGCTCAAACGAGAATGTCACTTGAAACATCCCATGAGACAGATAAGAAAGTTCAACGTCCTCTCAAGCCACCCTGCCCTTGCCTTTGCGAACTGAAGTGTCCTGGAATTTCTTGTGAGAGCATAGCACTGAATGCTGTAGGCCCTTCTACCACAGATCAACTCCTCCAAATACCTTCTTTGTCAAAAGCACTGGCAGAAACATTCCCACATTCAGGGAACTTGCCATGGCGAACATCCACTTTTGCAAACTAAAATGTCCTGAAATGTGGTGGAATTTTTAGTGAGCCCATGGCGCTGAAAACTGTAGGTACTACTGCCACAAATTTCTACCTCCAAATAACTTCTGTATCACCGGAAGTGGCTGCCGCATTATCACATTCGGGGAATTTTCCGTGCCACCAGCTTGACGTAGGAATCTTGAAGCGAAGGTAACTCAGCACTGGGAGTAGACCCGTTGCGCCGGTCCCATGGAAGACTTGATGTCGACGGAGCGAATGTCGGCCCAACCATTAGGAAGCAGGATCAAGAGGTGGTTGACAAGGCCTTCGAAGTTCTCTTCCAGCTGGTCCGCAGTGAGGCGAACGTTTCCAATGACGAATCCCACGACGGGCGACTTGTTCATCTCGAAGCGGATGGTGCGCTTGACCTTTTCGACCTTGGACGCGAGGGTCTCCTTGTGTGTCAGCAGGATCGGGGCTTTTCCAATCCTATGAAGCCAGGGGCCCATGATGCGCGGCACCTTGTGGCAAATCGACGGCGACGCAAGGAACACGTTGTACTTGTTGGCCAGCTTCTTGACGAGCTTGGAGCTCTTCTGGAGCGTGTTTATGCCACTGCGGTCCATGCAATCGATGCCGGCGGCCCTGGCTTCCTGGCAGTGTTTCTTGTCTCCCAGGACGCACAACCGGAACTTTATCCTCGGTAGGTGCTTGAAGGTGTACGTTCCCTTGATGCCTTTCTTCTTGAGGGAAGCCCAGTCGTTGAGCACCATCGAGATTTCCACCGTCTCGACGAACTTCCGCCGCTTGAGCCTCGCGTGCTCCAGGACAGCGTTGACGCAGGCGTGAACCTTTGCGCTGCTCACTCTGTCAAGCAACGTCGGACGATTGTCGTCTGCGTTGTTGTCAGCGTTGTTCCCCACGACCGCGTTCGCCGCCTGCACGGCCGGAGACACTCCGTTGCCGGGGTCTGCGTTTCCAAAGGGGTCGGCGCCTCCGCCTAGGGCGACGTTAGCGCCGTTGACGTTTCCCATGTCGCCGTAGGGAGTGGGAAACTGCTTCTACGTCCACGCGCGCTACAGCGGCGTTGCCCCGGTATACTTCGCTTCTTCACTGTGACTACTGCCACGAAAGGAACATAATAATGGCGATGCTACTAATGCAGCTGATGATGATGGGAACGGTGGCGCTCTCAAAAATTATAGTGGCGCTCCACCCCGTGAACTCGGGTTTCGCTTAAACCCTCAAATGTATTGTATACACTTTATTCGATGGTTGAACTGTTGCGAACCCATTATACTGTCACGGAAAGACGAAAATGGGAGCTGTGTGTCTAGGCTACGGCGGAAAAGCTGTATGAGGAGTGCAGCCAGCGCGTGCTTTCTCATGGCCAACTTGTAAATGATGTAAATACATCGTTCCCATCTTTTATGGTTCCTTCCGTATGTCCTGTCGCCGCGTAACACTATCATTCTAAAACAGCATACGTTCGAACGCTTTTGCCAGTACCCTATCGAGGATATGTGCTACTTGGGGGTGTGGCATACTAAGATTCAGAATATGCAAACCGAATTCGGTGTACGGACACATACTTTTTGCGGCCGGCCCTACTTGCGTTGCTAGTAATTGATGATTGATTGATTGATTCATTGATTGCTTGTTTTTAAGGCGTTGCCCAATACCCCACTGCGACATGTGCAATTCTATAGATGTGTATCAGTACAAAGAGTTCGTCCTGGAGCGTTGCTGTTTGCACCCTCACCCATTTCCTGGCCAATCCCCCTGATTGGGTATGAGCCATCTCAGTAATACCACCACCACCACCACGACCTTCCCTTACGGCTCCCAGGCATGTAACCTCAATAGCGATGTGTGCAATTTTATATGTGTAACACTACAGCGATTTTGCCCTGAGAAGTTGCCCCTAGCAACTTACGGCACCCAGGCCTATAGCTGTAACTACACTCATAAGCGAGCCGTGTAACCCTTCACCGAGCTACCCGTCCGCACCATCAGTGGCTTGCTCCGCCACGCCAACATCGTTCGCATCAAGCCGCGCCCCCTCCCATAAAAATATTATGGAGGAGCAAGTCAAACAAACTAACATCAATAGATTCCTTACGCACCACGGTGTTCTACTCGTGGCATGGAATGAGCGACAACGCCCATTCCCCAACTTACCTACCCCTATCCACCATGACAGGAACGTCTTTTTGCTGGGACTACGGCATCGCACTCAATCCCTCGTGCCACTTGGCACACACGGAAAAAACTCCAACCTCCTTCGTACAATTAAGCCACCCGGCGAAGTCGACATTTCTACAGATGCTAGTCTCCCTCCTACCCACGTTAGCAGTGTGTGGACTTCTCCGAACAATCTTTCTATAGTTGTCACCCCCATTTGTTTATACCAGAAGCCTCATCGATTAAAGCAAAACTTCTGGCCAAACCTTCTGGTCAAGTCAGTGACACCCTGGCACTCAAAAGGGTTTAGATCAAAAGGCACGCTGACAGCACCTCTACGCGTTACGTGCCAGTAGGCATCTATGATTCTGCAATCACAAACGTCCTGACATATTACTCCACCCCGTGGCCACCATATAAAAGGGATACCTCTCCGCCCCACTTGCAGCACACCCAACTGACCCTCCCACCCACCAGTACGACACCTTTACTGGCCTGGCATCCACCAGGCCTACCACCCCACCCGCTTCGCTTCCTGGGAGGACTGGCTGAACCCGGTCATGGTGTAGTCGTCAAGTAGACGCAAAAATATGTGGCTCCAATTCATGCTGTGAAGGTGGTGGGACTACGAAGCTGCAAACGACACCCACAACGACTATTCATTCGACGTCAATTGACTTCTCACGCGTGGCTCTACAAAGAGTAAAACCAGAGACAAGTGAAATGTACTTAATCACCCTTTCTATTACTGCACAGCGACATTCACGACTGTTTTATGTTCTTCTCTTCTGGCTGTTCTTGTGGCGTCTTTACGTTCCGTGGTCTACTCAAGGTAGCCTGGAACGAACTGAAGGAGGTGCTATACTGGTCACCGTTTTTATATATGGAAGCGTGGTGACATCACTACGTTATTTCTATACTGTTGGGAAATTTTGTACTCGGAGTAGCTTACGCAACCGTAATCTTTACCGGTATGGCCAGTCCCCCTGGGTAGGTCTGGGCCTGCCTTCTTAATGATGACAGTTTTCTGTGACATCGCCACGACAATTTTGCTTGGATGGTGAAGGTATACTGCATCGCAGTAAAACTGCTTTCGGCCCCACTGCCTTTGGGTTAGTGAGGGAGGGACTCTGGAAGATCTTAGGACCGGCCGTCTCCTAATGAAGAGTCTGTCGCACGATGGCATTTACTATACCTGTCTAAACGATGAAGCTATCTCTCTCTCTCTCTCTCTCTCTCTCTCTCTCTCTCTCTCTCTCTCTCTCTCTCTCTCTCTCTCTCTCTCTCTCTCATTCATGAACTCGACATTATAACGCATGAACTCGCATCTCGCATCCCAGCCAAGATAGGGTGTGTAAATGCACGTCCCTCTCGTATTTTGGAGTCCCCAGTACACTTCTCGCCCATATCAAAACTTACTGAACTTCATTTTACACTGTATTACTTTACTTTGGTCACAGGAGCTCCCGCGAGAAATTTGGCGACAACCCGAGTATTTTCTCACCTGTTTTTCTTTATTTTTCTTTGATGCCTGCTGTATTCTGTGCCATCTATCGATCACGGTGGCGACGTATTTGTGACCTAGAGAGTTAACAGACGCTTTCGCATTAAAACACGCCGAAATAACTGTCGAGCAAGACAGGACCCGCGAACACTCGCTTAAAACTAACAAGTCAACTTTACGTCAAATAAGCGTGCAAGTAAATTCCCACATTATCACAAGTAGTTAAGGGCGCTACCATTCATTAACATTTCGTGCATCTTTTCGAGAATTCATTGCACCGTTCTGCGAATTTGAAACAAACAAAGCTATCCCGTGCACGCATGTCTGCATGCAAGAGCGTGAATTCAACGAGAACGCTTGAACAGCCGAGGAAACACATTTAATTTCGTTCGTTATTGAATTCGCCCCCTCACGTTGAGTGATGTAAACATTAGCGGCAAATACAACGTATATAAACGCGTGTCTTTGGAATGCAGGCGGTTTCCTTTCCGATAATTAGCCCTTCCAGCCAGAACTATAGGTCATGTGACTTGACACTAAAAATTGCGTATAAAATTTCAATAGATCCGATGTCGGGGACCCATGCTTGATTTTGTGTGCAGGGAGCGAACATTATCCCAGCGTTTTGGCAGTAGAGACACCAGACAATTGATGAACTCTTCGAGGTTATCTGCGAGCTCGTCGGCTGTCTGCCGCACGTTTCCCACCACATAACCGAGGCATGGTGACTTTTTCGTCTCAACCTTGATGACGCACTTGGCCCTCTCGATTTGAGCTTTCAGGGGTTCATCGTGCGTGGCCAGCATGGGGCGCTTGCCCGCCCGGAGCAGTCCGGGGCTCATGACGCGAGGAATCTTCTTGATCAGCTTCGGGGACGCTATGAAGGCGGAGTATTTCGCGGACATCTTCATCACCATTTTCTTGCTCTTGCAGAACATGTCGATGGCCTTTCTGTCCAGATAGTCTATTTGGTTTGCCTTGGCCTCAAGGGCATGTTCCTTATCCGCCAGGACACACACCTTGAGCCTCGGCTTCGGAACGTGCTTAAGCGTAACGCTCCCGACGATGCGGGGGTCCTTCTTGGGGTCGAAGTCCTTAAGCACGATCATGATTTCGACCGACTCCACGAACCTGCGGCGCTTCAGGGCGGAGTGCTGGAGAACGGCGTGGGCACAGGCGTACAAAGTGCTTCTCGGAATTCTGGTCATCATGTTTACGGTGAAGCTCGTAAATGGTGGATCCTTGGCCCGGGAAGAATGAGGGTGTGCTTGCTACTCGGTCGTCTTACGTTTCTTCGCCGGGAGTCTCGCACGCTCTTTCTGTTGTACGGCCACCCGTCCTGACCTCCGGGAGGGCGCATCAGCTGCTCAATGGCCAGATCCTTGGTCTTCTCCGCCACAGAAACCGCACATACCCACGCGGGGGATTGGTCAAGAAGTTGTCTGCCAAATTAGGTGTGATCTAGGACGATTTAGGTAGGAAAATGATTAGAGGAAAGAGAGGACTGGCATAAATTTAAATGTAAAATATACAGGAAGGAAAAGTACAAAACAATAAATAGCTGACCAGCAGAAAAGCATGCCTGTCACTGCAACGAGAGAACGAAGAGCGAGCACAACACCTCTCGAAAACACCCAGGGTGGCAATGCCTAGTAAAAGAACATCGGAAGTAGAAAAAGGAGAGCCTCGGTGAAGTTTTGACATTCCGAAGACAGCTACGGTAAGCAGGGAAGGGGTGAAGACATTTCCGCCTTCTAGAATGTCATATTACGGGGAAAATCATGTCAGAGGTTGTACATTTAGAAGCATCTAGAAGGAACAAAGCGACATCAGTTTAGTGCAATCATAGTCAATGAAAATAAAGAGGAAATTATGAACACAAGATGACGACTACCGTGGTGAAGACCTGGGTGAAGACAATAAAATAACAGTGACGTTGCGGGGGCGGGGATGATGATTGTGGTGTATGGCAGTGGCGCCCTCCTTCTGAGCGTATGTGTACTAGGTGCGCCTCTAAGTTGTAAAGTGCTTGGCAAATGTCGTTGTCGAACGACACACGTGATTGGAATGAGCCCATCACGTGTGTATGCGTGTCGTCGTGGGTCATCGGCAATAAACGGCCGCTTGTCGGTTGAGTCGATTGTTGGGCTCAAGCGGGTGAGTCTAGCCCTCCTTTCTCGTGCCGTGGTCTGATGTGCCGGCGTACGTCGCACCTGCTTCAGCGCCGGGCCCTTGTCGTCGGTCACCGCCCGCGACACAACAATGACGATCACGATAATTGGGATAGTAATGACGATGATGATATTATGGTGACCATTGGGATTATTGGTCCATTTTAGGTTTATTTTTCAGTTATTTATTTTATTTTGGGTGGTTTTGTGGGCTTTAGTTAGGCTTCTGCTGCGATATAACGCACATAGCTAGCTCAGATGACTTCCGGTTTTTCTCACTAGCAAAGACATATACGCAACCTTGTCAGGGCAATTTACCAGGGCACATGGGTAACTACATGTCCGGGGGGATCACGGTATCCGTCAAACCAGCATTTATATGACTCTGGACACTGAGCAGCCGTAGTGATCCCGCTATACAATTCAAATCTTACGAATCCCTATAACAAAGATCTATGACTAGTCATCTCATTGAAATAGGTTTGGAGAAAGCTAGCAAAGCACGAGGGACGATATGCCACGCCATAAAAATGTTCTCAAAGCATAAAAATCCTCCTCCTCACCCTCACCTTAGTCGTCACGAAGCCACTCCTCTCCGAAGGCTACAAACTAACTATTTACCCACACCGTACCCTCCTCCACACAATGTACCCTCCCCAATACTACACGATCTGTGCCTACTGCCCATCCCCTGGCACCCTAACCACCTGGTATGGGAATTCCAGCAATCCCCGTCTTTATCTCCAATTCCCAACCCTCCTTACGAGCAGTGGTTGGTCCGGCTGACCAGCTCGGACCTTGCGGCGTATCAAGAAGGCGTCGCTAGAGCCCAGGCATCCAGCCACGACCAGGGCATCCCGGAATAAGGACGCCCCTCACAGGGCTGGTGCCCCTGCCATCTAGCCCCAATTTTGCTCGTTTTCATTAAACGTTTATTTCTCTCTCTCTCTCAAAGCATATACGTGGTTGAAACCAAATTTCCGTTCGACAATTGCCCACTATCGGGCACAACGTTTTCGTACGCTCTGTAGAAAACGATAGTCATATATTTGCGTGCGGTCCGTCTATTCAGTAAGTTCCACGGGAGGTGGTTTTTTTTTTCCTTACTGGTAACACATCTATCAACGTTGGGGCCAGTTGCCTAGGAACTTTACAAAACGTTGTAGCAGCAATACGCCACAGCAATAAAGTATTACAGACCACGAGGACAACCAAACGACAACCCACCCCACCAATTGCACACTGGAGCATTTGCAGATGCTGATATCAAATCAAATAAGAAAAATCAACAATTATTCCCTCTACGCATATTTCAGTATAAATTTTGCAAAGGGGTAACTCCAACCAACCAACACCAAGTTTTGCTCTCCTAACGAACTATTTCGCAGATAGATACACGACAGGAAATCCGGAAAGCAGAATGTCTTTAGCGACGTCCCCGCTTTAACATATGGGCAATGAATGCCTAGCGCATCGCCGAACAGATTAAAAATCAGCAAACACCCAACGGTGTCGCCTGGAATTATATTCAAGTATAAACGAATTTCGCTATCAGGCATTAGTTCCGAGCATACTCCATGACTAGTTCTGAATTAGCAGTCAAAATTTTGAGTGCAGCTTGATAATTGATACAGCGGGGGCTCAAAGGATGAGCTGGCGCGGTCCCATCGTGGATTTGATGTGCATACAGCGAATGTTATCCCAGCCTTTGGGCAAACGGGTCAACAGGTACGTGACGACCCCCTCGATGTTGTCGACCAGTTGGTCGGCGGTGAGTTTCACGTTGCCAACGGCGAAACCCAGGCAGTTTGACTTCTTGCTGGAGGTGAAGTTGACGGTGGCTTTGACCTCTTTCACCCTGGACATGAGGGTCTGCTCGTGGGTCACGAGCATGGGATGCTTCTTGGCCCGGTACAGACCGGGCCCCATTATGCGGGGGACCTTCTTGATTATCATCGGGGACGCAATGAAGGCGTCGTACCTTGAGGCGAGCTTCTTCACGAGCTTCTTGCTCTTCATGAGCCTGTCGATGGCTTTGCGGTCCATCCAGTCGATGCCGTTAGCCCTGGCCTCCGCGCAGTGCAGCTTGTCTCCGAGAAGGCACACCTTGAATCGGGGCTTCGGTATGTACTTGAACTGGAAAGTGCCTTTAATGAGGCCGTCCTTCTTGTGGTCGTAGTTCTGAAGCACGATCATCATGTCCACCGACTCGAGGAACCGGCGCTGCTTGCTGATCGAGTGCTCGAGAACGGCGTTGACGCAGGCGTACAGCGTCTCCCTGGTGATCCTGGCATCCATGGTTTGGCGCTACAGGGCGGCTGACGATGGCGGAATCAGGTCCCCGCACCAAACAAACGCGGCGAAGCGACTGGGCGATGTGCTCACGTGAACGGGGATCGGGTCCACAACACCGTTCCGCCGGAGAACTAGAGTTTCCCTATCGGGTAGGGCGCTGTTCCGGCCGTCGCCAATAGTAGTCTAGGCCATGCTGGACTACGTCCCCACTAAGTGGTCCACCACTGGGGTTTCGGCTCCGCGCAGCGCGAAGAGCGTAGAGCTGTGCGATCCACCTCCTCTTCCTCACACGCTGCTTCTTTTCCTCAGAAAGATCGCTGCTCCAAGAAACTACGCGCGTAACCTACAAAAAAAACGAATGGGCCCGCAGCAGCATTGCAATGTCGTGTCAATTAAAGCAACAATCAAGAGATGAGATAAGGAAAACAAGAAATATCGCAAGAGGAAAGGGGGCAAGAACATATGGCGATTACTATACTCCATAACGCGAAATTTGTGCCCATTGAGAACTGCAGTTAAATCGGTCACGGAGCATACCTGCTGCGTCTCAGGAAGTGGTCGCGTGATCAGCGCCTGGCGAAAGTGTCACGGGGAGGCAGTTAGACATACTGAGATGTGACGACGCGCTGGGAGATGACGGCATCGCAGCGTGTGGTACCCTCCCCCTCACACTTTTGCCAGGAGCTGCACCGCCGTTTTCTTTCAGCTTGGGTGGCTCGTTCGCTCGCCCAGTTACGCAGACAACGCCGCCTTCGCCGCCGCAAAACCCCTGTAGTGGGCGCCAAAGCGCTGCGCGTAAAAGATGCATTGAAAGTAGGTGGTGAAGAGAAGAAAGCTAAAGCAAGATTGCGAAAACTTTACGCATGTTTCGATAGGACACGTGAATTGATTGATTGATTGATTGATTGATTGATTGATTGATTGATTGATTGATTGATTGATTGATTGATTGATTGATTGATTATAATTGTTGTTCGTGACAGCCGGCTCTTTCTCTCTTGCCTAATACCCAACACGAGATTTGCGCATGGGGAAAGGGGAGTATGGGGATAAGTAGCGTCACTAAATACGCTACGCTTAAGAGTACCGACCACTGTGGTACCGCCACTTTATGCACCCGGAAGCGACTAGGGGCCATTTTGTTCCTGGCTTGCAGTGTTGCCATCTCTCCCAGCGAAGCCGCCGCCGGTTGTGACGGGCAGAGTGCGATCGGCAGCTCTAGCGTCCGCGCAGCACAGAGAGAGGAGAGACGCCCAGAAACAAAATAGCTGCGCCCATATGTAATCAAATATCACGTGGTTCCGACCGACCAATGAAAATCCTGATGGCATAGAACAATGAGAGAAAATGGTGCCCATACTCTTAAAACCTTTATTTAGGGACGCTAAGGATAAGGAGGACCAGCTTTCCGTGTGACCAACCTGCTTGCAGGATCGCGGCCACTACTCATGGACGCTGGAAGGAAGGTTAAAGCTGGGCACGCGACTTCCGCTTCGGGACACCGTTGCGGTTTTGGGCGTACTCATGCGTTCCACGAAACCAGTGACCCGCGGTTCCATGTCCGGATGTGACACTAGCTTGCATACAGCGCACCCCGTTTCGGGTTTGCAGAACTGTTGCTTCAGGGGAGAGACGTTAAAGTGAGGAGAACGAATTAACGAAATAAAATAATCAAACAATGTGAAAGTATATTGGTTTCGGCCGCAGGCCACTTCAATCAAAGGAGCCGGACCTTAGCGCGAGTTAACCGAAACACATAATGAAAAAGTATCGCCGTTTTCTACACTTGCGTTGTTCGGGCGAAACAAAATGACGAAAATGTGGACACATGACCCAGTGTTTTTTTTTTTGTTTTTTTTATTGGCCTTCCCTACCATCATTTTTAATAACTTTTGCCTGCCAATCTTGGCCAGCGTTCCTCGGCGGTAATACGCCAAGTCAACAATTATCATCGCCATCCTCATCCTATGCCCTGAGTTTCCCCTACCTTCTAGGCTAATATACTGCGTGCCCCGTAGCACAGCTGTAGCTATAGGGCGTAAGACCTCTGAAATCTCAATTTTCGAATTTTGGGGCAGCTGTTAAAATAACAACCTCCCTAGTTTTATCGACGCATCCTACTCAGAGTTCCCCTCGGGAAGATGGGGTAATTCTTCCCGAGGGGAACTCTGAGTAGGATGCGGAGCATCGGGGGGTTCCATTGCGTTCCGTTGTGTTAGTAGATGGGTTTAGGAGAAATTGTCGAAGTTCCGGTACCGCCACTCGACGTTCTCGAACCGACGCTGCTTGACGTTGCCGAAGCTCAGGATCCGCTGCTCGACGTTGACGCTTCGAAGCTGCTTCGCGCTGACGAAGTTCAGGGTCCGCCGCTCGCTTCAAGAGTTTGCGTTCAGCGTCGCGTGCCCTTCGCTTCGCAGCTTTGTCTTGAGTGGACGTAACGTTGCTATTAGTGTTTGGGCTGATGCTGACGCGTGCTTGCGTCAGCCCACTCACTGACGGGACTGTTGCTTCCCTCACACTTCATCGCTAGCACCAACGGAGTCAACCGAAGCAAGCGCTGCACTGAACGCGCGCAGCGCTCTACCCGCTTTATATTGTCACGGGACGTGGCGGACAATCCCCGTGGCGCTATGGCCCACGACCAAGGATGGTGACGACGAAGAAGAGCTGTGTGCCCCGCGCTGCCAGGCCGGGCTCGGTTTTGGCATTATGTAAATAGTTCTTAAACCATTATGTAAATACATCGCTTCATCGCTACATGGTCCGTGTCATCTGCCGCCACGTAACATTTGGTGGAGCGTGCGGGTTCGTCATCCCCATCCTGGTCCCAGCATCGCATCGCATCGGTATGGACGTTGCCGCCAGGGATATCGAAGCCGCGCCGGGCAGCCCCAGCCCAGCGGAGACCACCACACGACGATGTCCCCCGCCTCATGTCCCCAGCCCGAAAGACCCAAGTGATGACAAGCCGAGATGAGCCGTGCCCATACAAGCCGAAGATGGATTCCCCCGCCCTTCCGTCCGACGTGGCCTTAGGACCTTTGGCGCTTCGTCGCGGCTGAAGCCATTGCTGTTGCTGGACCAGGCATCAATCAACACCATCATCGTCATTCGTGGCGGCAAGCGATTCGTCTGCATTTCTCATCGCACACTCATCCGAATTCATTCGCCAACGGGCGTCGGCGTCGACCGGGACGGTCGTCTTCGACCGGCGGGGTGATGTCACGGGACGTGGCGGACAATCCCCGTGGCGCTATGGCCCACGACCAAGGATGGTGACGACGAAGAAGAGCTGTGTGCGCCGCGCTGCCAGGCCGGGCTCAGTTTTGGCATTATGTAAATAGTTCTTAAACCATTATGTAAATACATCGCTTCATCGCTACATGGTCCGTGTCATCTGCCGCCACGTAACAATATTCACACTTGAAGGAGAGGAGACTAGAGGAGGAGAGTAGCGCATGCGCCGCGAGAGCAGAAGCGAGAACGCAGGAGAAGCGCAAGCAGGTGGTAAGAGAGAAGTGGAGAGAGTAACGCGCAGCTGTTGGAGAGCGGGAAGGAGGAGAGTTCCGCATGCGTAGTGTGAGTGCGTATGCCGACGCCGCGGGACATACCCCCGAGCAAGAGACGCTCCGCATCTAAAAAATAAAGCTTGGTAATGTGCGAGAAAATTTACTGCACAACAACGTTTTTTACCGTACGTCAACGAAAATTAATATGCGTTAAGAGCTGCGGAATGTTGCAGCGATACTTGTATCTTTTCCCATGGATTGACCAATAATCGAAGCGTCTGCGTGCGTGTGTATGTGTTCTTTGTGTTGTGTGTGTGTGTGTGTGTGCGCGTCGGGCGAACCAACCTGCACTGGGGCTGGTAAGGATAGGTAAAGCACTTCTCTGTGCTAGTTGGTTCACTTCAGACTTAGGTTAGATTAATTGCGCTGCTTAGGCTTACGATACTCGGACGGAGACGAAGAAATACACAACACGAGCGGGAAAACGCAAACTAGAAACCGTTTATTCTACTCCTACGTCTGTGCACAAGGGAAGAGAAAGAACACTAAAAAAAGGGGGGGGGGGCAGTTAAGACGGGAGAAGAAACGACGAAGCACAACAATTTTAATTCCGAACCGCTCAAGAGGCATGCGTAACGGCCTAATCTTCAGAATCCTCTGCGCACGCACATTCGCAGGGACCAAGCTGCGTCTTTTGAAAGGGCAATTTCGCAGGAACCTAAAGACAAGGTGGACGTGCTCATGCATTTTCTAAATGCGCCTGATCCCGTGCAATAGGACTGCGCAATATCCCTCTTATGTTGGTGGGGGATTTGAAGAAAACCTCGGTCGGCTCGAGTCAAGGCTTGCATTCAGACAGTTTAAAGTGCGCGGCCAAGTGGCCAGGTCCGTTGGTCTCCTCACACACGTACCGGTTCTCTATGAGCTTAGTGTTCAATAGCCTTCCCGTCTGTCCCATAGAGCTTCTTTTGCAGTTCAGGGGATGCGGTAAACAACGCCGACAGGGCATTCAACAAATTTTGCTTTGTGCATTGTGTCGCACGCATGTTTTCGCGCCATCCCGATTTACCCTTTAACAAGGCCCCTTAAGTTTGATAGGTGTTGAAAAAACTACTCCAACGACTGGCTTCGCTTCGTCCCTTTTTATAAACAGCGAAGCTGTTTAGCAAGTCGTAATTTCTCGTGTCCGCAGTTAGAAATACCAAAAATTTGCCCACAGCTCGCACATGAGCGCGGACCTCGAGGCACCGCCCAGGAGTTAAAAGAACCAAGAAAAGTCCGTCCAGTCATTTTTTCACAGGACATTTGCCATACGCCTTCATGGAGAAACTGTTGGGTCCTTTGTTCCTGTACGTGGTGTGCCCCAAGGATCGGTATTGTCTCCTAACTGATGTAATATGGCGTTGATTCCACTGCCATGGCGCCTTCACGATGTACCGGATGTTAAATTTCTCATGTACGCCGATGACATCACCGTGTGGAGCACTCACCATGACATGGAATCTCAAGCGAGTTGCCTGCAATCAGGCTTAGATGTGACCGCAGCCTTTGCCTCTTCGGTGGGCCTTCAGCTTTCACCAAGTAAAACAACATACACGTCTGCTGCAAACCGCTCGGGCCGCCGAAGGCTGATTGCTTGTCCCATCCGCCTTAACTGGCTGGGCAACCACTGCAAGAGAGCCCAACAGTCAAAGTCCTGGGGTTGATGATACACCACTTATGAACGGCGACGGCTTGGTTAGCTCAGGCTAAACGCCAAGCTGCTCAAACGCTACCACTAATACGCCGTATCGCTTCCAAAGCTGGTGGAGCCAGCTCACACGTGGCACCACAAATAGTGAGAGAGCAGTATTACAACCGCGCTTGGTCTACTCTGCTCAGTTCCAGCATTTGAAGGCAGCGCAGTGGAATAGACTGGAAGCAATTAACATAGAGGCTGTGAGAGCAATTACTGCGCTCCCACGCATCACCCCTATAGTTGCTCTCCAGGAACATGCCCAATTGAACACGTTGGATGAACTTGTTTATCAACGTCGCAAAGCTAGAGAACTTAAGGCTCCATTGTGTGATTCTGCGCGAGCATTAATAGCTTACGCAGTCTCGCATACGCTGCCAGCCCTACCACAGCGAGTGCTTCCCCCGTGGCAGTTCGTGCAATTGAGTGGCAACAAGCCAACTGACCTTCGTCGCCCACAGTCGAACAATTCGGCGACTGCCCTTCAACAACGCACCACCGACATGGATAAGCACCTACCACTCGGCTCCACCATATTATATACAGATGCCAGTATTGAAGACACTGGGATTGCCACTGCAATTCATTGCACTAGCCACCTAGCCCTCAATAAGACATCCAGATTTAAGGTCCCGGAACCTCCAGCGTCGTTCTGTGCGGAACTTGTAGCCATTAGAGAGGCTGTCCTGGCTGTAACCGGACTCACTTTGCGGACCGGGGCTTGCATCGTAATTCGCACCGATGCCCTTCAAGCAGTCCGCTTACTTCGGTTAGTGAGCCGTAGCCCTAAGCTGGCCCGAGTATTCACCACCTTGCGGCACGAATTGCTCACGAGATACTGATTGAATTGTTTCCGCGTGACCTACTGACGGCCCACTGCAAGGCAGACGTAGCAGCCCGGCTAGCAGTCTCCATTCCATCTCCGACTTTCCCGTTAGAGCTGAATGATGCGGCTCTCCTGTTGACTAGAAAGGAACACCTCTGGCGCCGCACATGTGCTCTAATTCCACCATGTGCTGCCAACCTCCCCCCGGGTCTTACCCGTTCCGAGGAGGTTGCGCTTAGGAGGATCCGGGTGGCGGTGGCCTTAACTCCCGCCGTGACCCGCCAATGGCCTCACTTCAAAGATTGTTTTACAGACCCCGGTTGCCCAGTTTGCCACCGCAGCGATGCTATAGCTGACATACACCACTTGCCTCGCTTTGCGTCCTACGAGACTGCGACATCTTGCGGCGACGGGCCTGCGCGTAGACGACGCATCCGCATACAACACATGGATATATGGGCCCCATCATCGTTCCCTCCTAGACTTTATACGCGAAGCGAACATTGTCATGTTCATCTAACAAACTTTCCTCATCATCAACTCGTACTCCTTATCTGTGCCCTGTGGCAAAATAAGCGCTCAAAAAAAAAAAAAAAAGCCGTGCGCTCGTGTGTGCGTGCCACGCGACGAACGCCCGGCAGTTAACAAAGCCAAGAAAATGCAGAGCGCTCGTGTGTGCGTGCCTCGCGGCGACCACTCAGCATCCCAGGCACACGTTTGCAAGCCAAGCATATTCACTAAGGGAGATTGGTCAATATTAGCATAAAAAATTTCAGCGTTCAGCAGAATCGTAGCAACACCTGCTCGGAACGAAAGACACACGTCATAGCGTACGCCCCTCCAAGGTGTGGTCCAATGGTTATCACTAAAAAAATGAAGCAAACTCACACTTATAGCAAAAATGATGAAGTAATAGTCGTTAGGGCAACGAATAAGAAGCAAATCGGCTGCAATCGGGAACTCAAACCATGATGGTTGCAAAGGTTGCGTGCAGCTTCGCTATACCTTCAAGTTTTACGGGCTAGTGTGAGCTTCCTTTTTTTTTTTTTTTTTTTTTTTTGTGGCGAGTTTTGTGTGTGTACCTAGAGGGCATATCACGGGCCTAGGACAAACAGGGAACAGGACAGGGGCCCCACAGAACAGCAGGGTGATAAAAAAAAAACAGCCGGGAATGATCCCGTACGTGCGGAAAAGTTCCCACAAAATAAAAAAAAATAGGAGCGAAGTGAAAGTTGGAGTAAGCTTCTCAGCCCCCATCAACCACCAGGGGCTTTGTAAAAGGGGTAAAATCAGGATGGAAACAAAATCTGTTGAATGCTCTGTCCGCGTTGTTTACCGCATCCCCCTGAACTTCAGAAAAAGCTCTGCCGGACAGACAAGCAGGTGCTTAATGAACGCCAGGCTCTGGGAGCCCCGCTACGCGTGTGAGCAAACCAGCGGACCGGGCAAACTGGCCGCGCAACGCAACATTTGAAATTGCAAGCCTTGATTCGAGCATACCGACGTTTTGTTCAGATCGCCCGAGCAGCACAAGAGCGAAATTGTGGAGTCCTTTTTCCCGGGATCAGGCGCATTTGGAGAATGGGTGAGCACGCCCACCTTGTCTTAGGTACAGGTGCGGTGAAAAGTAATTGGAATGTGGTCTGGTAAATTTACAGGGAATTTCTTCCGGAAACTGCCTGGCTGTATTGTGTGCGTTTAAAGGAGTCCAATGCTTTTTTGTAAACTGGTAATGGCTCTCATATGGTCAGTAACAGAAATATTTTGTGATATTCACAGACCCTTGTTCCAAATAGTAATGACGGCACCTGTACTTGCGAAATTGCATTTTTAAAGAAGCTTGTAAAAAGGTTTGATTGATACAAGGGTGTTCGCATTTTCACATAAATCAATGCCCTAGTAATCACCTCCTCCAAGAATCTTACCAACCGCTGCGACGAAGACCCCTCCTACGACCTTCTACCATACGAATGCTACGGAGAATGTCTTAAAAGAAAAAGATTTGAAAGGAGAACACTACCCGCTCCTCACATGGCACCCAACACCCACGATGCACAAACACTAAGAAAAGTACAAACAAGCACATTTCCACACAAATCAAGGTTTGCGCTTATGCTCCCAGACAGATTTAGTGAGGGCTGTCTTTAATGTAACAAAAATGCCACCGTTTTCCACACTGTATGGAGCTGCCCAGTTATATTTGTAAACCGAGAACAATGCACCTCATTTACTAGAAACATAGGAGGCGACTATGGTCACCGAGGTCTTGGAAGACCAGCGCCAGATGATCGACAGGACCTGGGCCGGGGCGCAAGCTTCTGGGGCCCTGGAAAGAGGACTCCACCCAAGTTTCCTCCTTTAATCCAACCCCTAACCTCCATAACGTCTTACTGGACTCCCGCACACCACGCGCTAGACTGCCGTTCTTGCTCGTCCAGCTCGCTGCACGTGCTCTCGTGCACAACAGCCCGAGTCACTCCCCTCGGGGTTGTCATCGTCGTCAGCGCACGCTGACGACGATGGGGGGTGGGTCCGTTCTCTTCGTCATCGAAGAGAACGGACCCACGGAAGAGGTGGGTGGGGCCGTTCTCTTCGTCGTCGTCGTTTTAAACCTCTTGTACAGATCAGGGGCATACGCGACAATACAATAGCATCTTCGCCAGTAATAAATTATCCGAAATATTTAAATTAAGAAAGAAGGTAGTTTCTTAGAACACATAACTGAACAGGCGGTGCTGGTGTCGTTTACCAGTTTAGACAAGAAGGTATGATGCATCGTTGTTGATTTTGATGCTGTCTCCGCGGAGCAGTCTTTGTTGCCGGCTTCGCTTGGATTGGAACGGGGTTAACATGGCGGACTGCCGGCGGAGGTTGCAACGAAGCCGTCAAAACGGGAAATTGAAACGTACCCTATATATGACCCTGAAGTTAAACAAGACCTGTATTCCTACCACTGATGTTTGGACGATTGCCTTGTTTGTGTAGGCGGCATTCACCAAGGGACATCATCACCAACATCCTCATTATCATCATTCGTAAGAAGAAGAAGAACAAGCTTGAGCTAAGTATATGCTCGCCTAGCTCACCGCTTCGTCTGTACCAGTTTCTTTCTTCGTGTTTCTTACTTCGAATTTTCGTTAAATGGTGTTCGTTTTTACTTTTTTTATTTCTTTCTTTTATCTCCTTATTTTTATTTCTCTAGTCATCTACTGCTAATCCATTCTAATATTTAAATATTTTTCTTTCCCTACAAAAAATTACGTAATTTTTTTCTTAAAGCGCTCTTTTCCTGGCCAATCCCCCAGAGTGGGTACGCGCCATTTCACTGGAACCACCACACCCACCACCACGTGGAGGCCGGCAGTTGTGGCGACCCCCCTCCTGTAAATGGCGTAAATATATATTATTGCCTTTACTGCCGCATCCATCTTGTGGCGGAGGTGCTAGGTGCGACCCCACCAACAAGCCCGGAGCTTTACAGCGTTCGGCAAGTCCGTTAACACACGGAGGCAGGAGAGAACTTTGCGGCAGCGACGATGCTGGCGGCGGCCACCGGCGGGCGGTCGCATGCATCCTAGTTCACTCTAATCCCGCTGTCGCCGCGCCTGCCCGGCCACGGAAACGGAAGCGTGTCGAGCGGCGCCCCTGATTGGTCCCGGCCGGTAGGCGCGCAGGGCGCGTGAGCGCGTGGAATCGTGTGGGCAAACGCACGCAGGTGGCTGCTGCTTAACAGTTGCTGCTCGCAACCATCTTTTTTTCATCCTTTGCCAAATTATCATTGCTGTTTTGTTTTTGTTTCTGATAGATAAAAACTTTCATTGTTGACAAACATTGGGCTGGATCATCGCAACGGAGGCACATACGGGGTAGAGCCCAGGTAGACAAGTAGTGTAACGAGCGAGCAACCCAGCGAGGGTTGAGCAAGTTCTCTCAAGGTGGCTTTTATTTCCCCGAGCGAAGCCATCGCCAGATGCTTGAGTCGGAACTTCCTGTATGTCGTACCCTGTATAGATAACTTACCTATACATTTGTTGCCACGCTACGCTCGTACCTATCGTGTCCAAGCGGCGGCCTTCCATGTCTGGTACGTGCGGGCCTCCAAGCTACGTGGGTCGTTGCAAAACAGCATGTTTGAATTACGCCTTTTGTGCGGTAACACTGACGCTTAATCTTGCGTTTCAATAGTTTTTTTTTTTCCTCCTTCTTCCTGACTGAATGTATGTCAGCAAGAACAAAATCTGCAGAAATTCACAAAATTGTTTACTAAAGCGCAGCATTCTTATGCCGCTTGTCTAGCGTGTGAGCTCTTTACAGCCAAATTTTATGGTTTCTCTAAATTCTGTCCGACCAGTTACCTGCATTTACGCCGTTATAACGATTACAGGTGTTACTTCCACCAAAGCTGCATTTTTGTGTCAATAAAGAGCGTTGCACAGTTCTCTATTTTCGCTATTTTTTGTACTTTTCTTATTTATTTGTTTTTTTTTCTCCCACCAATTAACTCCCTTCACGCTATTATATCGATTAAATATGGAAATACTGCGAAATCTGCAATCCTGTGGAAAGTGGAAATGAAGGGCGTTACACGTTTCGCACTTTCCGCTATGTTTTATATTTTTCGTATCGTTTTGATTTTTCGAAATCCTGGTCGATCAATGATCTCCACTTACGCTATTATAACGATGAAAGGTGGAACTTCCACAAAATCTGTATCATTGTGGAAATGCAGGGTGGCACACGGTCCTGTATTTGGGGGTACTTAGCAAAGAATGCTTCGTTCTGATAACAAATAACAATATTCAGTCCAGGAGGGCTGGCGTGTTACGAACAGGCCAAAGGCAAATACCGAGGGGCCAAGTCTTGTAGACCCTGTGACGGACTCGTGCGACATAGTGGAGAGGTTAATGTCATGTTCATATTTGACCACTGCCATACAGGTGGCAGTTACTTTGGCGGCATAGCGCGCATACTTGAATAAGTCGACGCGCACACAACAGGCGCTTCGGGCCTCAGAGTTGCTGCTGACAAGTCCAAGTATTTAGAAGCATGGCGTAAACGATCCCTCCAAAGTGACAGTTGCGATACTTACCAAGCGGACCTGCGCTACGAACACAAAATGTTGGATCAGGCATCCCGAGAGGGAGAAAATTTCATTCCACTGTTCGCTCAGTGTTCAGTGAAATTTTGTGCTGCTGTACAGAAGTTTCAAACGGAAGCGACAGCTGCTGCTGCCTATGGAGCGCTTTCCGAATTACATTG
This sequence comes from Haemaphysalis longicornis, assembly GCF_048455015.1. Lineage (NCBI taxonomy): Eukaryota > Metazoa > Arthropoda > Arachnida > Ixodida > Ixodidae > Haemaphysalis > Haemaphysalis longicornis. Next base: position 32,069,848 of record NW_027526460.1, read on the forward strand.
AGCAGCTTTCACGGCTGCTTTTCGCGACGACGGCCAGAAGGCTCTACAAAATGTTTCGCCGTAGGCAGGCTCCGGCACTCCGGCTTAGGCGGCCTGATACTACTACAGTGAACTAGAATACTACGTTTAAGGCGCTTTTTTTAGTTTTTTTTTTTTAGTTTTAAAACTAAACAAAGTTAGTTTTTTAAAACACGATGCTACGTAAAAAGGTATCGCTTGCGTCGTTTGCCAGTTTATGCAGGAAGGTATCCTGCATCGTTGTTGACCTTGATGCCGTCTCCGCGGAGCAGTCTAAGTTGCCAGTTTCGTTTGAATAGGCAATGGAGCCGCCCAAAGAAGAAATTGAAACGGATCTGAAGGAATTGAAAACGGAGCAACCCAGCCAGGGTTTCGCAAGTTCTCTCACGGCGGCGTTTATCTCCCGGAAGGAACCGGAAGGAATCGGAAGTTCATGTGTGCCCTAGTCTATATAGTTAACTTATCTGGATATTTCTTGTCAAGCTACGCCCGTATATGTCGTGTCCAAGCAGCGCCCTTCCATTTTTAGTACGTGCGGGCTTCTAAGCGACATCGATTGTTGCAAAACGGCTTGTTTCGCGGCAATATCATCACGCTGTATACGGCCACAGTGAGTGAATGTGCGTCGACAATAGCAATAACAATATTTTAACCCAAGAGGGCTGGCGTGTGGTGAAAAGGCCAAGGGCCCATACCGAGGGGCCCAGTCGTAGTAGACCCAGTGATGGACTTGTGTAACATAGTGGTAAAGTTCATGTGACGTTCACCTTTCACCTTCACCACCCAAGTGGTCGATTGCTTCGTAGACATAGCGCACATACTACTGAGAATGAACTTAACTCGACACACACACAACAGACTTCCAGCCTCATTCAGACTTGCTTCTGCTAAAGGCCAAGTATTGAGAAACATGCCGGAAACGATCCCTACAAAACGAAAAATGCGATATTTTCGAAGTGGATCTGCGCTGCGAACACAAATTTTTGGGTCGATCAACCTACGCGGGTGAAAATTGCATTCCACTCTGCTCAGTGTTCTGAATGACCAGCTCTGTAGTCGAATTTCGCGCTGCTGGACGGAGTTCCACACGGAAGCGACAGCTGCTGCCGCCTATGGAGCGCTATCACGGATGCTTTTTACAACGACGGCCAGGTGGCTCTGCAAAATGTTTCGCTGTTACTTCGTGGATTGCGCAGCGGCAAAATCGAATTTCGTTTTGTCAGCGCTTTAGGATTGTTCGTCGGTTTACACCAAGGAGGTTCTATACAACCTCCTTGGTTTACACACACCCTGCCAGATAGTGCGTCCAAATGTAGCGAACTTTGTGTAGCTGGAAAATCCGAGCAAATGCGATGTTACGGCCAGCTCCTGAGTAGTGGAATAGGCTCGAGCTAAAAACCGTACATTCTCGATTCGATTGGACTTTAGCTTTAGGACCCGGGAACGCGTCCTACCGTGCAGCTTGTATGTAGCGTGACTGATAAGGCCACTCATTTATGACTGCCATCAGTATTGACTACGAATAATTATTTTAAAGACGATAGTCGTTCTTGGGCTACTGAAACCCAGAAATTTTGGTCTGTCTGTCTGTCTGTCTGTCTGTCTGTCTGTCTGTCTGTCTGTCTGTCTGTCTGTCTGTCTGTCTGTCTGTCTGTCTGTCTGTCTGTCTGTCTGTCTGTCTGTCTGTCTGTCTTGAAAGGATAAATTTATTATAAAAAAATCCTGGTATCAATTATACAACGTAACCAGAAACAATTAAACAAGTTCAGCGCCGGTTGCTACAAAACTAATAGAGCGCGAAGGCTGCAAGTAACAGACACTTACAGAAACACATAAACAGCTTCAAGTTGATTGTAGACGAAAGATTGACATATAAACAATTTAGAGTTGCATACAACCAAAAGATTAACATGCGAGGTAAATACTGATACAAAAACATTCGCTTCAAGAATGCAGCAATATACAGAACAGGTTTGGTTTTATGTCACAACGGGTACTGTACCGCACTACCACACAATTCTGACACCAAAATCACTTGTTACTACGAAAATCCCTAAGGACACAGGTCTGGAAAACTGGCATGAATAATAACCCTTTTGTTCGAAACCTCAATAAACCGGGTATACCAGTGTCGCAGAAACTCTTCCTCACCCAAAAGGGCCAACTCGCCTTCCAAAAAGGTCACGAGGTGTTGTCTGAAAAAAGAAAGCAAGGGCCACTGCATACGTAGCCTGCGATTCTGTGCTACAGCCCTGCAGCGATTACGCCATAGTATATAATCGCCAATTACTACGAATAGTTTGCCTAGGAGCGTGCCAGGGCACTGTTCTCTCAGTTGATACCGTGCAAGCCCCAAACTTGGAGCGGCACGGTGTGATGCGCCAAAAGCAACGCGCAACACTGCATCTTGAGAAAGTGGGAGCCGTGGATTCTGGTTGACCGCAGTTGGGACAGGAAGAGTTCTGTGTTACTCCCCAGCGAAATAATCTGTCTTTTGTGGGAAGAATTCGCCACGCTTTTTGCCACTGGATGTTTTTGGCGTCCTGAAGTCAGCCGTAACCAGGGGAAATCTGGTGGATCCAAACATCCGCCCGATCTCGCAGTAACTATTTTTTCACGCAGCCTTGTAGGTTCTTCATTCACAAAATCGAGATCAGCATCCAGTGCACGAATTTCGTTAGCTAAAGTAATGACGGCCTTAAAGAGCCTTGACGGGATAGCTGCACTGGGGTGCAGGTTTCTGGCCAGAGTTGGCAAAGAACCCGTCTAGAAGGACCGAGAAAGTATTGGATCAAAGGTCTGCCCGGAGCTTCTACGTCACTGAGAAGGGAAGAGACGACTCTAAGGACCAACAACTGGCTCATGAGGTCGATGCAAGGGAGACTATAACCCCCAGAGCGGCGTGGGAGGCGCAGGGCATCCCTCGCTAAATGCTCCGTGCCTCCATCCCAAAAGAAAGAAAAAATGTCGCGGGACACTTTGTGCGTAACAGGATTGGGAGGCAGCATAATCCTGGAGACAAAAAGAATTTAGCAAGAAAAACGCATTTAATCAGATAAGATATCTCTGAAAAAGAGAGGTTGAAAGACCTAGCCCTGGAAACATTCTTTTGAATAACATCAACTAACTCGGGCCACATGTCTGGAGAAACACCTTCTTCGGTAAATTTGACGCTGAGAATCTTCAGGTCTCGAACTATTTTTAAGTTATGGATGGGGGCGAGTGCAGCGTTTCCTAGAGGGAGGACAGCACTTTTTGTGACACTTAACTCGGCACGAGAAAGTCGAGCATAAGTCTCGAAGTCAGCTAAAATAGCCGTGAGGCTATCAGTGTCCCAGCTTGGGCGGAGCAATTGCCGGCATATTCAGCCAGGCTAACGCCGCCTGATCCCACAACCACCACCACCACCACCACATATCAGTGTCCCGGATAAAAATAGTCACGTCATCTGCGTACGCAGACACTTTAACCGAGCCTTGTCCGGGCAGGGGGAGACCCCTAATTTTGGAATTATCAATGAGTTTTCTGATGAAGGGGTCTATACTTAAGACAAACACAAGCGGCTACAAGGGGCATCCTTGTCTGACACCTCTATGAATTGCAATTTCACCCTGTACCACACCATTAATCACCAGGTCACTTGATTCTAGTATCAAGCCTCCAGTGTCGGGCGCCATCAAGTCTACGGTGACCTGTAAATAGGGACAGGAGCACGGGGTAATGGTCGTTAATGTAACCGGCCATACTAGGGAATTGATTCCCTTCTATGCTTGACACAGCGGTGATTAGGTCTGGGGTTATATAAAACCTGTCTAGTTGGGACACTGAGGAACCGCGCTTCCACGTGGGGGAGAAATAATTCCCACAATGGAGCAGCCATACATCCTCCAGGTGAAATTCTTGCACTAGGAACCCGAGTTCGCGTTCGTTCGACGTCGGCCGTCCCTGACCCGGCCCTCGTACATCACGCATACTACCAAGGACGCAGTTGAAATCTCCGCAAATAATTGTGGGCACGCGCTCCAAAAGATAAACCCCTAGGCAACGAAAGAAGTTGTTTGTAGCTGTGACGCGTGCGGGGGCATACACGTTAATGATTTTAAAACGAGAAAATTTCAAGACTAGCAATCTTCCCTCACTATCTGTCGTGACTCGATTCAGCCTCCCGGCGAAAGCAAGGTAGATATTGCGCAATAGTCTTATATACTCACAGCCAAAGGTAAACGTCTAAGCCCGGTTTATCTGTTCATACTTGTGAACTTTGTTGAGCAAGAACAAGACATTACGCAAATATAAGACAGGAGATTAGTACACAAGGGATATTTACAGTGTTTCTTTATTAAAAAATTCATGGATGCTTGGTTTTTCGACAGCAAATGATATTCTACATCTACTGCAGAATATGAAAAATCACGCGACAACAGCAACGAAAGATTATGATGACGATGTACTCAAAGATCTTGGCAGGCACCACAAGTTGGGGATTGTCCAGGGCTAAATCGGTTGATCCATTTGCTAGGTTCCACGTTCTGCTTGGAACGCATGTGGAGCACGGCCACGCGGTTCTATAAACCTTGAAGTCGGCCGCGTCGATTCACTCGCGTCACCGCAGTACTGCAGCGCTGGCATCGAGGAACCGGGCCGGCCTGTAGCAGTGGAACGCTGTAAATTCAAATCGCCTTTAGCAAACACTTGGTGTGTTTACCTTGAGATGAGCGCGACGATACAGGAACAGCATGAGAGGTTAGCGGGAAAAGAAAACGGGGCATTTCCTCGGCAAATGTCTACAAAGACTATCGTCTTTTGACGACATTTGCAACGAAAGGAGCAGATACGCGGCCAATTTTTTCTCTCGCAAGCTGCATTCGAAGCTTTTGCGGCTCCGATGTGTGCTCTCACCGCGATGGTGACCCATTTCGAAATTTCAGTGAGGAAATCAATATAAAAAAATTATAACGTTAGGCAGAGTGCGGCATCACACCTAAGTTATTTCTACTTTTAACTGACAGGAATTTCTCGCTTTGTCTTCCTGTTTTTTTTGTTTGTTTTGTTGTTTCCCTTTACTTTTTTTTATTTCAAGCTCTTCCGTTTTTGAATGCCGCCCCCGCCCCCACCTGCGTACGGCAGTGTTTCCATTGCTTCTAGAGGATCAATTTTAAATGCAGCAGCGCTCATAGGCGACGACTGGGAAGGGGGAGGGGGGAAGGGGCTCGAGCCGCCTCCATGATTTCACGGGGGGACTGAGCCCCTCTCCCCTACTCCCCGACATTTCATTGCCGGGGACATTTCCAGTTGATGTTTGTTTTGTGTTGCCCCTAACTTCTTACGTAAAATCCTATTACGGCTAAAATCTTACTGCATCACTGTTGGCGCAGACGTGCACAGCTTATTTTCATACTTTCCGTCCATTCCTTTAGATCCTTACCATAGGAGCACCAACGCTCTAAAACACCAGCTGCGGTTGCGTCATCCGTATTTTTATTCCATTTTTTTAAACTTTTGACTGTGAAGGACATGTACACGCAAAATACATTTAAATATATGCTCAGAAATAATTTATATTTTACAGCGGAGCTGTTAGCCTCTCGTTGGTCGGAAAATTTTGTGTCGCAAACAAAAAACCCAGGCAGGACCCAGCAGTTCTCGCCTAAGACGCAGAGCGCATGCGCCAGGCTAATCGGGCATACAGCATAGGGTTCAGTATCCACTTAAAAAAACCACAAAACAAGCAACTGAATCTTTGTTGCGTGGTTCCACATTAGAGGTGTTCGGATACCGAAGACGACGGCGCTGAGAGCCTCGGCAGTGCATTTTGAGAGCTGTCAGCATTCACATGCGCTATTTTGAATGGCACAACGGCACACCAGTACGTAAGTCCTGACAACGATGTGCAGGCTGTGGCGGACACCACTGATGCGGAAGAAGCGGACTCCACTCTTGTCCCTGAAAACATTCCCAACTGCCTACTGCAGCCAAGCATGCGTCAGTGTTCAGATTCGCCACTGTTGTGGCACAGTGTACAACGCCGGATTTTCTCATTTGGACGCCGTTCGTTGGCTTGAAGACAGTGTGGTCAACTTTATGACGCAGAAGAAGAAGCAAGCGAACCCCAGGGACTCGCCTCATGCTAAGTAAAGTGCGGTGGTCGTCGCGCTGTGGTTCGAATTCTTCATGCTGTGAGGAACAAATCGGTGAGCTACGGCTTGTCACAATCTCGGGAAGCTCTCAGTGATGTACAGAGTTATCAGATATTCTTCAAACAGACATATTTTGTATTTCTAATTATCGATATATTGAATTATTGCGCGATCCCCTTGGAGTTCGATATATCCGTGTTCGATGTATGCACTAACGGTACGTCGCTGCATACTTTTCTTCGTATTCGCATGCTGAGTTACATAAAAGAGGGCAAGGTGAATGCCGATTAGGTTGTCAGTTATCAATTAGCTCCGTTGGTTACATCTACAGTGAGTGAAGGCTGTGGACAGACGTGGACATGGCGCTACACCGTAAAACGCGATGGCTGCTATTCGCAACCGTTACTTATTTTATTCATCCTTGCCAAATTATCGTCGCCTTTTTTCGTTTGTAATAGGCAAAACGTTGCATTGTTGATGAACATTCGCTGGGACTATCGCAACAGAATCACGTATGGAGGAGATGCTATGTTGGCAATTAAAGTAACGAGAGAGTAATCCAGAGCCGCAAGGCTTTTACCTTCCCCGCGAACCCATCGCCAAATGGTTGAGTCGGCAGTTCCCGTATGCCGTATTTGCGTATCTGTACACGTTTTGTCACGTTGCGCGCGTATTTCTCCTATCCAAGCAGCGCAGTTCTTCTACGTTTAGTACGTGCAGGCTTCTATAAGCTACAGGTGCTAAGCTGTATTTCTGAATTATCGCGCTTTGTTCGGCCAGACCATTGGCGGATCCAGAGGGGGGTCCGGATGTCCTGACCCCCCCCTTCCCCCACCCACCTTAATTTTTTAATTTGTACCCCCAAGATGACCCGTCCCACTTGATGATGCTTTCTATTTCTTGTATTTTTTGTTTCCCGATATTTCGGTGATTTTTTTTTAAAAAGGCCACTATCCTCCTCATCCTCATCATCACTTATAAAAGCTGACCCCCCCTCCCCGAAAGAATCTAGATCCGCCCTTGGGCCAGACTGACTGAAAGTATATCGCAGTATCCCCTGTAATGTTCTGTAACCGAGTGGCGATGTTCACATGTTTACTTGCCACCTGCCCCATTTCGGCGGCCGATGGCCTCAGAGATATAACGCACATACGAGTGACGATGTACGTACGAAGATTCACGTGTGACTGACTCGCAGCAGGTATTTGTCCGCAGGTGCGTAAGGCACGGTGGACGGTCATGGAGAGGTTCAGTACGCAAGACAAGGCTCACTGACTTGTACTCTGAAGACACCTCTGGTTCTGGCGCCGGCTAGCTGACCCACGATGACCCATTGATGACTGGCTGACCCACCACTGCCGAAATGGCATTTTGAGGGGTTTAGCAGGAGGCCACCCGGCGAAAAACTGCAACATTGTCATTGAGGTGATCGAGGTTGAGTGGACAAGATGTGGAAGAAACAATGACACCGTCGAGGTAGCGAGGATAGGTGGTTAATTCATTAAAAAGCCGTTTTTCCCTGTCCATTCAGTCAGCAGGAATTAAAGGAGCCATGAAGAGAAAATGCAAGTTGGTTTTATTCGAAAGATTTCGTGTTTTATAGTGCCCCCAGCGCTTGTCCGGATACAAACGGTGCTTTATTCACTGACAAATTAAACAATTTAGGTTAAAATTTTGATTTTCCCGCTCAATCGTGCGTTTTCGTGGTCCCAAGTGACATCACTGGAACCGACCGCTCTGCAGCCTAGAGTACCTTCATTCACGCATCCGCCGTACAGGGTAGAGACACGTATACGCTGGCGCCGCCAATTTCTGTTGCTCGCTCGCCGCCGAAGCAAGTCATTGTGTCAAAACCGCGCTAAAATTATCGGCGCAACGCGGTTTACTGAAGAAGTTTGAATCATATTGTCTGTTTCGCGTTGCTAGGTTTCGTGGGAAACGAAAAGAATAACGCGTTGAGCCCGTTGGCCCAATTGCGGCGGCACGGGACCGTTCAAAGGTTGTCTCCGCCCTGTACAGCGGCGTTCGTTTGTTCCCGCGTTTCTTTACGTTCCGTAACCTAGATGGCGCCACCATACCGTGGCAAGCGTTTGGTTTGTTTTTGCCCGCATTTAAACCTGGCTTGTTTTTGTTCTGGGAGAAAATATTCGTTCCCTGAAACAGTGCTCGCTCGACAAATGGGGTCACGTAAGACACCGTTGCTTGCGTCAATCGGCCAGTGTCGTCTGAGACAACCCCAAGCCCCGTAGTGCTGTGCAGCTAAACCAAGCATGCTGTGCGCAGTACGAACAGCAGAACGCATCAGTACTTCTATGTTTGCATGTGCTTTCGTAACTTCCACTGTTTGTCCCATCATTCTTATTGCTTTGTAAAGAATGTGTCCTAAATTTAAGCGCAAATCGCTCGTTCATCTAGTTTGTAAGCTCTACCTAATTTTCGTCTGCTTCTGGCAGCCTCCGCCAATTGCAGAGCTTAGCTCATGTGACATCATAGGTTCTGTTGCGGGAAATGAGCTGGTGGGTCGCATGACCATTCCCGTTTTTCATAATTATGTAGCTTATTTGAGCGAAGTTTACGTTAAAAGTGGTGTCAGTATGATTCTAACGAGACAATCTTTTGAATGAACCAAACTTGTGTTTTCTCTTCATGGCTCCTTTAACTAGAGTGAAGGTCGATGGAAGAAAAGTATTTGGCTCCCTGACGGCAATCCTTTTCGAGTTAGGGACAAGGTTAGCATCTTTTTGTTTTAGAAAACAATTTAAACAGACCTGGTTTTCGGACAACTTTTCTTCTGTTCCTCCTTTCCGCCCGCGCGACAATCGCTTTAGCAGAAACCAACGTTACTAGATCTAGTAACGTTGGCAGAAACTGAGTCCGAGCATCGAAAAGCATGGCGTAAACGATCCCTCCAAAGCGACAGTGAGATACTTTTCAAGGATCTGCGCTGCAAACACACATTTTAGGATCAATCAACTCCAGCGGGAGAAAAGTTCGTTTCACTGTTTGCGCATTGTTCTCAGTGACCAGCTCTCTAGTCGAATTTCGCGCTGCTGAGCAGAAGCTTAAAACGGAAGCGACAGCTGCTGCCACCTATGGAGCGTTTACCGAAGTCTACAGGGAACTACTTTTTGCGACATCGGCCAGGTGGCTCTGCACAAAAACAGTCCCGCCGTCACTTCGGGGATTACACAGCGGCAAAATCGAATTTTGTTTTGTCAGTGCTATTGAAGATGCGCCGAGTTACCCACCCTGCGAGACGTAGTGCGTTCAAATATAGCGAACTTTGTGTGGCTAGCAAATCCGTTCCAATGCGATGTAACAGCCACCTTCTGAGTAGCAGAATAAGCCCGAGCTAAGAACCGTATATTCTCGATTCGATTTGACGTAGCTTTAGGACAAGGACACTTACTGTGCAGCCTCTATGTGGCACGACTGATGAAGAGCACTTACTCTGCCTATTTAGAATAATGAGTACGAATAATATTTTTTCATGTCGTAAGCTGCGTTCGAACCATACCCCGTTTCGATGTATGCTCTCACCACGGTCCACGACGGCAAGCCGTTTGGAAATTTCAGCGAGCAAAACAAAACGAAAAGTCATAACGTTATGTAGAGTGCGTCATCATACCTAAGTTGTTGGTATTTTTAACAGTCATAAATGTTCTGCTTTGGCTTGCTATTTTTCATGTATTGCTGTTTTTTTTTTTTTTTTGCTTTTTTTGTCACTTCTCCCTTTCCGTTTTTGAGTATGCCCCCCAGATGCGTAATCCAATGTTTCCGGCGCTTCTATCGATGGTAAATGTAGAAGCGCCTTTCCAAAACTTTGCCTCGACGGCAGAGTATCACGTTTCGCATCCTGAAAGCTGTCGCATTATATAATTAACAGTAACATTACCTTACTGATCCTTCCAAATTTCCTCTGCAGACATGGGACTCTTGTTTACATGTGTTACTTTACCGCCGCCAACTAGAGCAATGACATTTCACGAATTACATGGAAAGGGATCAGTTTCTGATGTGGAAAACATAGCAGCAAAGAAAGCCACGCCTTAACTATACGCGAAGTTCATTTAACCTCTGCAAATATTACAAAGAGAGCATGACTTTTCCTTCATGTAAGCTTGGTTCACCGCTTCTAGCTCAGGGCTCATAAAAATGTCTTAGTTTGAGCCCACCTCCGAGCACAAACGAACACAGCAGACAGGGTCGGTTGCCTGCACTTATTTTTCCAATTCAATTCATTCGGATGGCCACCCTGAAAGTGCATTGACCCGAGCGTTTCAATTTGACCGCTACGCCGAAAGTTGCCAAATCTTGTGGCTCGCCAATAGCGGCAACGCTCACGATGGTCTTCGTAGACGGCGCCTAGGATTGACCATGCCCTCGTGGAAGGTACTAAAGTAGCAGCCACTCAAAACATTAATAGTCTACACTGGCCGACGTCAAGTTCTAGTTAGGCCAGTTTTTACCAGTACGTGGTTGGTGTTGTCAAATCATGAAAGCGGGGAAGTCGAGACTAAAGCTGACGCGTTCGTTTGGCAGTTCGGTAATTTGGCCACGCTCGCTGCGCAGCGTGTGTGTGCGTCCGTATACACTGTATACATACAAAAAGTGACCGGCGCCTTGCTGGCCCGTACAACCGAAGCCCCCGGAAAAACCGGCTCTATAAATCTCTCTAACAGGCCCTGCGCCGAGCACGAGGGAGGGCTGCTTAAACGTGTGAAATGGGCGAAGGAGAAGAATGTGATGAGGTCGCGCAAGGCGCCTCTGCCTCTGAAAACAGCGCCCCAGCGGACGCGTGCGCGAGTGTGTGCGTTCGCGCTTCGGCGCTTTTTTTCGTTTTTTGACGTGGCCGTGCCGAGGCATCCGACGATCGTGCGCCACCCGATGGCAGCCGGCTTTCTGCACCTCCATACGTGCAGCAGCAACAAGGGTTGCCCGACACCGCCGAAATAACGAGGCCTGTACGCGGTGACGTAAGGGTCTGAAGCCTGGTACCCGAAATCGCCTCCTTCTTATTGGCTCGGAAGAGTAACGTCATCAAGATCGAGGTGTGAAAATGTTTTCTTTCTTTCTTTTCTTTTTTTTTTTTTTTGAGAAAGCAACTCCAGCCGTAGCACAGGAATGGTTTTTAAGACGGCTGGTCTTGCTATTTCTAGGTGTTGTTGTGGGTGTGATTGGAGCGGTTATCCTTCTCATCCACTCATTTGTTCTGCATCTCTTTCTCTCCGATATCGCGCACTGGCCGCTATTCAGCAGCGCTGGAGGCGTTTCTCCGTATCCTTTTGTTTCTGTTTGCTGTAATTTGTTTCCGCCTCAAGCTCTATTATTTTCTTCACTCCGGTGATGTTAATGGCGAGGTTGTTCGTGTGGAGCCGGTCAGGCTAGCTTGCCCCTCACTTCATCCGTCTCAGCACGGCCGCTTTGCGGACTGGCGGTGTGCGAACTGAAGGCGTGAAGAGAGGTGCTAACTGCCCTAAGCTCCGCTTGTCGATCTTGCCATGGGTGGGAGAAAGAGATGTAGAAAAATGAGCTGAAAAAAGCATAATCGCTAACTGATCACCGCGTATTCTCCTTGCCTAGGACCGGTCGGATGCGCGTGCGCATGTGAAAATACATTCACTCCTCAGGAGGAGAGCAAAAGGCTACAGCCTGACGAGGACCTTCCTCCCAAAGGGACTTGCACGTGAGCCAGGAGCAGCACACGGCACATAATTAAAGAAGAGCAAAAAAATCTAAGCTACAAATACTCACTCGTCCTATGCCGAAAAGAAACAACATAACATGCGTAATCTACAAAGTCAAAAACGGGAATAAAAATAACAAACAAAGATGTACATACCCGTACGTCACACTTACACTTCACTGAATTAACAATTAGCATACTTGTCATTGAAAATTGAAAGTAATACGCAAAGAACATTTTTATTACACCAGGTGAATCAACTTGAACGTAAACGCAAACATAATTAAAATAAATAACTCCGACGATCTTTTTTTCAACGACATTTATAATGTTTGGTAACGCATTAGAAACCGTTAAATTATAGTAACAATAATTGAAGCAAAGGTTTTTTCAATATTTTTATGGATTTAAACTCTTTGAAATGTGTTAAACATGATCGTTAATATTTAAAATGTCTATTACCTTATACTGTTTCATCTGAACGCCATAATTTGTTCTCATTCTCGGCTTTCTATTTCTATAGCATTTATTTCTAAGAGGGTACACCATCTGAGGTGAAGATTCTAGTTTGGGAAACTATTCGGGGTGTTGATGAAATGTGTGGTGGATACCCAGCGCTCGTCTCAAATTAACTAAATCGTACATTTTTAGAATTCCCAAACTTCTCGAGTATTGTTCGGTTCTTCCTGTATACTATATATTCGCAGCAGCCCTGATAGCTTTTTTTTTGTAACGCGAGCAGTGTATTCACAACGGTAATATTACCCCAAATTAAGAAGATAATTGTGTAACAATTATTGTACAGGAGCAAAATACAACTGCTTTTTAAGCCAACACGGTAACAAACACTTAAGTTTCAACAAAATACCAACAGAACGCGAAACCTTCATACATATATGAGGCGTTTTTGTTTTGTTTTGTTTTCGAGACGAGCCAAATCCACATGAAGTGAATTTGAGAAAAAAGCGAAGGTTCGTTACACGATCTAAATGCAACGCTGTCAAATATGTTTTATGATATATTTTACATGTCAGCCAGGGGAAGTTAATGGCCACAAGTAATTAAAATTTATGTGGTGAATTCGATCAACATTAGGGTGATACGTTTCTATTTGACTCGCATTGAATTGAAACATTCATGTTGATGCAGGATTTTTATGACAGATTTATTAAAACTGACTTTCAAGAATTGTGCGATAAAGTTTTGGCGGAAAAAGCATAAACCTATATGGAACAGAGCTACGAGAACAATAGAACTATACATGAACAGCAGGCGAGTCCTCTTGGCAGCATTAGCAGCTCTTTTCGAATTATTCCGTAGGATAATGCTCCTGGGCACGCCAGAAGACACTCGTTACGAAATAATCAAGTTCTTCATTGTCTTGCCATGAATCTCCAAAACGCTTCACAAGAAAACTTGCTCATATATTCTTCTTCACCTTAACGAAGTGGCTCGTATTTGCAGACGGAGGGGTGATTTGCCAGGACTTATAAGCGGCGGCTATTCAGTTAAGCACTAAGATGGCAAATAAGGGGGTAAAACAATAAAAATAAGCAGATTTACTAGGGAGGGGGCAGAAGAGATGCAATGATTGTTTCGCATCTCTCAGTTTAATTTCGTTCACTTCTTCTGTTCACTTTGTCGTCGATGTCTGGGGACAGATCTCACGCCGATATCGTAATTAGCGCCTGAATTTATAATTCAGCCATCTTCAAAAAGGAAAAAAAAAAGCTTCTGAAAATACCCATGAAACAGTCCGAACAGTCACGCCAAAAGCAAACTCCGTTTAAGCAAATGGATTTGGCTCATTTTGATCCGCGCCCCAGCAGGATCTGGCTAATTGTCGATACGGAATACGACCTGCGTTCATGTTTGCAGTACGTTATCTTACCTACTTTCTTGCCACCTCTTTTTTAGCGGAAAGTTGTCGAGTTTTTCTCGTCGCTGCAGTCTCCACTGCGGTTTGTCGATTTGGCTCATTTTTAAAACTACGCATCATATGATCTACATGATCATTCCATGAGAATGTATTTTTTTAAAAATAACAACCGAGAAACGCATTGAAGGGAGCACTTCAAGAACGGATTCCCGAAATAGGATCACTGGAACAAAATCTATAACTGCTTATTTTTGCTCTAAATATTACACATCTTGTTTTATTGACATTAAGTTCTAGTTTATTTCCCGTAAGCTATTTGGAACATTCATGCAGCCACAAATTGCATTATTTGTAGTGGTTTAGAGGTCGGGTCATGTAAAAACAAAGCATTTGTATCGTCTGCGTAAGGACTATTGAGGGGTTATGGGGTGTATTAACCACATCAAATAATGTACAGCAAGAATAGAAGCGGCCCGAAGATGGACTCTTGGGTAACACCGCTCTGTATTGTTCTTTCACGATTCCTTTTTTTTTGTTATGAAAATTTATTAAACGTGTACTCATCACATTTTCAGCCACATTAGAGAATACTGAGAGGACAGAAATAGGGCGGTAATTCCCAGTATCGCTACAGTTACCGCCCTTGCATATACAACTGAGATTCCAGCGATTCGTGACTAGCACTCACAACATCGTTCGTACAAGGAGTGATGAATAAACCGTGTGTCAAACAAAGCTGGCTTTTCCCAGTAGAGGTACACTCATAGACAAATGAAATGCGTACGCAGAAATGTAAACCCTAACATACAAATAGGGAAATTTGTTTCCATGCAAGTAAAATTGCTGCATGGCTTCCTAACAGTAGCAAAGTTTGGGTATGTGACATTACAAATATACCACGACCGCGTCATTATGTGGTTTCCACGAATAAGAATTTTTTACTTTGCGTGTATTGGTTCATATTTTCATGTTAGTTTTTCATTTTTCCATGACTGTAGGCTTGGCCAGGGGCCCCGAAAGGCAAATAATGGCACAGAATTACCAGGAATTGTTCACCGATGCGCAAGAATTCTTTACAACGGCCGTCCTACGCACCAAGACCTTTTACAGTTGACATCACCCCAACGCAAAAGTGCAATGCTGTGAAGGAAGATCAATAAAAATATAAGAGCATCTATATGTAAGCACAACTTGGTGCATAGCGCTCCTTTTTAGGGAGCGCTATTCACCAAGTTTTTGAAAGTCGGCTTCCCTGCGAAATACACCAATGAATTCCTGGTGCATAGTGTCACGCGATCTATAGACTATACCGTTCATGTTTAACCGTGGTTAAACTTCGCAAATAAAAAGGACACAGGCAGCAAGTAGACAAGACGACTGACGCTTGTCCTGACACTTTAGTCAGCTTGGCTGTCTTCGTGGTCATCTGCAATCACTCACACGATATGCTAAATATGTCGTGCGCTTTTCAAAGGATGCTTTTGTTGCGTTTGAAATATATATCTATCACTTCTCTTACGTAGTCTACTGATATCATTCGCTATATGATAAGCTTGGTTTGATGTTCAACAGTTAGCGTGTTTGGGTGCCCCGGTTCTATTCTTGACTTATGTTGGTTCCGCCTCTTCCAGGTAGCGGTTTCTCCTTGGCACGTATCGCATTCTGCGTTAAACTTCGCGGTTATCAAACGTGCTTCACTTCAAGATCCTGCATCCAGTAAAAATCCTCCAGTGGATTGGTTTGGCTGTCCCAAAGCAAACTCTCGAGATTGCAAGTCTTGGACGCCTTCTTGGGGCAGTTTTCAACACCTAAGCCACTTTCCCTGGCTATCATCCTGTTTGCCCAGTCGTACATTTTCCCCAGTCGTCGTACCTTCGAAGAGGACATCACACTGTGTAAAAATCAAAGCCCCTAGCTTTTCTAATGAAAAAGATGGTTAAAATACGAGGAACCCATGTTCGATTCCGACCCAGGGGAGATTTTCCTACATCACTTGGCGCGGCCGACGCAGCTGTCGGAAGCGGGGCGCCAGCGAGGAGAGACCGTGAGGGCGAGACATCTCGACTTGCGCCAAAAGGATAGGAACGTCTGTGGCGGTGGTGCGAATGTATTGAGAGAAGCGAGGTGCCTTTTTCTGGACAGTGGTACTTTAGCAGTGCGAATGTTGTTTGGCCAATTTATTTAATGACGGAGATTAACATCCGCAGAACAATTACCCCGTGCTGCCTCCGCAAGTTGGCTTTGATGTGCCTTCGCTTATCATCATCATCGTTTCGTAAAACCCACTGTGCGAAGCTGGCTTTCCTGCAGTGCATTTTGGCGCGCCATCGAACGCCGTCAGTTGGGCACAGAAAGCTTCGCATTAAAAATGCAAAGAACTCAACGGCAGGGAAGCGTGCACTGCTGTCGTCACAGCCGCAAAGAAAGCTACGCGCTTGAAAGTTTGCCACGACGAAAATGGACTACTGCCCTCAGAGACATATCTGACGCCGGTTAATTTGGGCTCGGATCATTAGAGAGTTTTAGCTGACCGTTTCTGACGGTCCGCTCCGCTCCGATAGCAAGCGGGAGCGCCATTGCGCATGCGTGGCAGTGTGGCACGCTAGCGCGCTACCGGCGATACCGGAGCGGGGCCCCGCTCCGCTAACAGGGGCCTCTTAGCGGACCGTCGCGGCAGATTACGCTATTGTACGAAATAACAACATGGCTGCCCCCGCGATGCGAGCGCGCTAAGGCTCGTTTCTTCAGTTGAAACACGACCGACGAAGCCGCGAAAGTGCTTCCGAATAGGCAATGGTGCCACACACCTCAAAGATCTCTAGAACGGAAGCGAAAAACGTCGACCGAAGCGCGGGGCTGCTTCTATGCAGCGCCGAGAAAGACAGCCTTGGCTTGGCCATTCCAAAGTTTATCGGCTTGTTTATTGATATTTAGAAAAATTATACCATGTCAGCGACTACATTATACAAAAAAAAAAGGTTAAATGAGACCAAGAAACACGGTATTTTGCTTTGTTTGGGCGACCAAATACAAATTCTTATGTTTCCTTTAGGATGAAGTTTCGGTTTACACGCGCGCGCGCGAAACGACCAGTCACGCGAATCATTCCCCGCCGAGGGAGATACGGTTATCGCTTAGCTAAAAGCCTTTCGGCTGCTGACGCTCCGTTTGTGCTGAGCGGCACGTCGGGAGGATAGCGGAGCGTCAAAAACGGTCAGCTAAAACTCTCTAATCTCTCCAGCAACACTACGGCATCCGGACTGCATTTGCGTGTGAAACGCCATAAAACCACAGGGTGCGACCAGAAACGAGGCACAACGGCCCCAAGACGCGTCATCCCGGAGCGAGCCCAGCAGGAACAGGCGGCAACCGTGTGGGGGTAAGTGTCTCTAATAACGAGTCACGCAAACGACGTGTACGGGCTCGTAGAATCCGGAGCGAGACCCGGCCGCGATAATTGCCACCTTGCTCTCTCCGCCTCATTATCGGATATTATCCCCCCGCCGGAGCTAGCCGTAGTGGGAAGCCCAGCGCTGAAATGCACTGTACACACGTCGTGTTGCGTCGCAGCTGCCTTATGCCCCTTCTTTCTCTCCCCTTGTATAACTTTACCCGCATCCCCGCGCCGTCTTCGGCGCGCTGCGCTCAAAAACGTGCATCGCGCGTTCGCCCCCCACGAAACAACTTCGCGCCTGGCCACCGCGCGTCGCCCCCTCGGAAAAACAAGGTGTCAACAGGTCCCTACGGCGGCTCCGCTTCTTCTAATTTATGCCGTCGTCCCCCTCACACCCCTCTCGCCTGTTGTCCCGCCGGCGCTCCAGCATATCAAGGCGGTAATGAGGCCCTTTGTATCGCGCCTGCTTTTTCACGCCGCGTGGTCCCGGACCGACAGACGGGGTGAGAATGAAAGGAGCCTGTGTGAGGTTAGGGGGAAAGGGGCTTTCGGCGGCGCCACGTTGATTGCAAGGCACGCGAGAAGCTGTCGGCATACGAAAAGAGGTCGCTGGTTATACTCCTGTTCCATTGGTCACTGCGAAATGACGTCACGAAGTGGCGTCACCTGATAGCCAATGCCTAGACGACAGAAGAAAAAGTAGGAATTACGGGTTAAGCTGGAACTGAAAGACGTGGTGTCTAGGTGTACCCCTTTGAATCACCGCTTCGCAGAGGGCGTGTGAAGATGAGAGACATTAACTACGCGAAAAATGACCAAGCGAACAAAAAAAAAAAAAAAAAACTAGGAATGAGTGAGGTTGAATTATTTTTGCGCCTTTGTGTGTTTAACGTAGACGCAGGATACAAAAGGCAAAGAAGGGGGGGTTATAAATCTGGATTTGGTAGCGCTGTGAGGCGATGCCGGGTCGGCCAGAGCTGCCAGCGGACCCGCCCATTATGGGCCCCTTACCCCGCTCAGCTTTTTTTGTTGCCGATGCTGCTGCTGTTGTTTATTTGCCGGCTTGGTTCTGCTCGCTTTGTGTTTACGCAGCACGTCACATCAGGTCTGTGCTTTGCATGAAGTTCTACGGAGAATTTCAAAACGCTGTCAGCACTGGTATGTCATTGCTACTAACGCGATTCTTTATGTGGCTAGAGTTCCGAGCATTTTTCTTTTAAGTGAACAAGAGCTCCTCCGAGGCTTTACCCGTCTTCGAGGCGCGTCGTGTTTCATGCGCGAAGCTTTAAAAAACGAATGCCCCCGTGTGCGCGCAATTGGCGCGCGTTCACCATTAAAGTCGCAGGTTGCCCAGAACGTTATTTGGACGGCAAGCTCATTAGCTCATTATTCTCTTTACTGTCTGTTCCAACTCTCTCTCTCTCTCTCTCTCTCTCTCTCTCTCTCTCTCTCTCTCTCTCTCTCTCTCTCTCTCTCTCTCTCTCTCTCTCTCTCTCTCTCTCTCTCTCTCTCTCTCTCTCTCTCTCTCTCTCTCTCTGTAGGCCTTCCAAGCGATTGCTTGTCTATTATACTCCGGCTCCTCAGGGTGACGGACCTGTGGTCAAGAGCAGTTTTCATTATCTGTTTTGAATTTCGCTCCTCTTCTATCTTCGTAATGGCGCGTATAATCCGGACTCCAGCTTTCGTGGTCATCCACCTTCACATAATGGGATGGCTCATTAATAGTCATTATTCGTGTTCCCGCTCCAGGACAGATAGGGCTGAATCTCTTATTTGATTCATTCTAAATTTTCACTGTTCTTTCTTTGCACAAGAGTTCACGGCAGAGTGTTTCGGCATACGTAAAACACCCCGGGCGGCTTATAGTTAAATTATTCCGTAGATTACAAATATGGCTTTACGGGCGTACTATTATTTCAGCGCTACTTGTGTAAACATTGCCGCCCTTGATATTCGCTTAGCGGACTACGTGCTCCCAGCGTTGGACAGTTCGTCAAAACCACCCATCGTTACATGCGTGGTGCCCCGTGTGCCTGTCGTGCGGCATGCTTTTCAAGCTGTATAGTCTTCAAAGGCATCATTTTAACGTCGAATAAAGGCCCAGAGGCTCGCTTTCATGAGATCTTGATTTTACGGGCGAAGCCCGTTAGGGGCTGAGGCTGTAGGCGTCTCCTGTGGTCGTCGTCGCAATCGTCGTCTTATGCAGTCACGGTTCTAAAACACCGGGAAACTCGCTTACTCCTCGCGCGAGAACGTAATGCGTGCTAGACAATCACCGGGACACTCGTTTACGCCTCGCACTAGAGAGCTTCGTGCTTCAAAGACAAAAGACAAGAGACTTTTACAGCAAAGCTGTATACCTCTACACCCCCCCCCCCCCCCCTCCCCCAACGGTTTCATCTCCGTTGCCAAAACGCTAAGGCACCGAGGAAACACTTAAACACTGCATGGTCGCCCCCACCCAGGTTTCACGTTAGTGCAGATGGCCCAGGATTTTTTGTGAAGGGGTCATTTTGCGCACGCGGTGAGTTCCATTAGAGGCCAAAGTGACATTCTGGAAAAGTGTCCATGGGGGTGAGGAGGCTCATACCGAGCTCTGCTGCATCACGGCACGAGTCGTGCCACGTGGTGGTGCGGACTTTAATCCGCCAACTCGCCTTTACATGCTTGGAGGCTGCCGGAGCGTGACGTTCCACCCCTTGCAGCAGAGCTGTAGGCACTGCTTGCGCAGAAAGAAGCAGTAATATTGAGTTTATTTCACAGTCGCGTTGCAGGGAGACCACGAAAACACAAAACCAACACACGGAATAAATTTGGCAAGCTTGCACTAAGTCGCGAAAATCTTGAATTATAGCGAAGCTGGAGGATTTCTTTCTATGTAAGCACTGAAGGAAGGTTTGAAATTGTTTCTTTACATGCTCCGCCTCCGCTTTTAACTGTGGTAGTAGTAGACATCGTCGTACCCATCTATATCGTCCTCTTCCTCATCCTTTACTGGCGGGACCGGATTGTTTTGTCTGCGGGATTTCACATTTGTCCCAAAGTGGAACGCGTCAGCACGCGCTAGGGCCGGCGGCAACCGGCTTTGCGAACTGGGCGCCTGTAGCGCGAGCTGTCTTGTGCTCCCACCTTGAGGCGCAGACGCACGTGAAATGCTTTCTTGGTATTTTTTCAAGCGCTGCGCGTAAGACTGGACGATGCCTGGCGCTCCTCGTAAAACGCGTGCTCACGAGCGCGGTAACCGGGGGAGTAACTATGACTTGGGGTTTTCTTATGACATCGCACACATTACGGCCAGCAACAGCAGCCGCGCTGTTAAAAAGCTGTTGGAAAAGCTTGAAGGGCCCTCGCCAGCTATGCACACAAAGCAGCAAGTCAAACATTAGCGGAATTACAAGTGTACAACTGGCACACAAGAACAAGAACAAGTGTAATACAGAACAACTGCAGTACAGTTCTCAGGGCAAATCAGCTCAATTAGAAATGTCAGGTACAGCATGAAAAGAAGTCTCATTACGGTGCATTGGGCTTAGAAATCAAATCCCGCAATTGTCTGAGGGAAAGCGTTCGAACTGTGAGTTTTCTTTTAATGAACACAGTATTTAATGTTGTAGGTAATAAGTGCTGGATTATTTGTGTCCCGTTGTCTGTGCGCATTCATTTAGGTGCCAAGGTTCTGGTGTACGGGTCTTGTACACTCCAATGAAGTCCCGGGCAGTAACTAGTTTCTACTAACGCGTTACCGGTAACTAGTTACTTTTTTCCGTAACTTATCACTGTAACTAGTTACTTTTAAGTTAGAGCAACTTGTAGCTGTAACACCTACTTTTTACACAGTAACTGTAACAGAAACTATCGTCACAGTTACTTCCTCTTTGTAGAAATTATCCAAAGAAACACTTGTTAAAGGCCGACGTACAGCTCGGGCTTTTCACTTTTTCGCACTTTTTTCTTCCCCATATCCTCCCCACCTTCCACTTTTCCACGTCCCGGCTCCCCTCATAGTTTAGGAGAGGAGATCGCTAGAATGATTATTTTCCCTTCAGAAGACCGTGGGTGGAGGTAGGTCTTTAATGTGAATTCCTAAGAATTTTACATTGCCCTCAGTCGAGCGGGGAAAAAAAAAAGAAACTGGCAATTACACCTCCGTAAAGAGGAAAGCTCGAATCCCAACTTGTAGAAACAACTCATCCTTAGTTACAATGGGTTTTGCAAATAAATTTGCATACCGAGGGAGCATGAACAAAATACTTGATGCAACAAAATGAGGCGTACGAAACGATTGTTGGTTTTGAGTGTGCCACACTTTAGATTCCCTTCGTGTAGGGCTTTACCACGCGCCCTTGTGTCTACTCGCGTGCCTTCGTACGTTTTTATCAAATAATCTCTATCATATAGTTTATGATATTTCACTTAGTTTTATAAAGTAATCGAAAAATAACGTTGTTACATTTTTAGGTTAACTGTAACTGTAACAAGTTACTTTTGTGAACTCTGTAACTGTAACTGTAACTGAGTTACTTTTTCGCTTAGGTAACTGTAACTGTAATCCTGCCACTTTTTACTGGTAACGTGCCCGTCACTTCTCCAATGTTTTTTTTTTTTTTTAATTTGGCAAGCCTGGGTAATGCATTGTCATTACTGATTAAACCCAATTAACGAGAACGACATAGCTCATAGCTACACATGGAATTAATTGGAACTATGCCAAATTCTTATAAAGCATCAGCAGTGTGTTAGAGACAGAGAAGGTAGCAAGACAAACGAATGACACTTTAGTGCTTCACGCTGTGAGATCGTGCAAGTTTTCATTCGTGGTAGTATTCTCGAAACAAGAATTCCATAGTTAATCAAAGGTAAGAATAATGAGTTGTACAGACGCATATTCATTTATATTGGAAGATAAAAATAGTGGCGGCGTATTATACCGATTGTCCTAGAAAATTCCCTGGTAATATATGTACTATGGTCATCCCACATCATATTTTTAAAAAGTATATCCCAACTGTTTTAAACGATTTTAATGCGCCGGTTTCTGTGTCGTTTAATTTAATAGAAAGTAACCCAATTTTTTGGTGCTGGTGTGAAAGAGAATAACCTTAGTTTCACAGCAGTTTGGTTGTACTGACATTTGTTCTTAGACAATTAATAACGGCACAATTATTACTTTTGGCTAACGTTTCATTTGCGATAGTTGCGTGATCGATACCAGAGCTGCCTGCAAAAAACAAGCTGGTATTGTCTGCATATATTTAATATTTCGCTGCTTTGTCAATCTTCAATACCGCATTAATATAAAGTATTCATAGAAAAGATACTATAACCGGCGCCGATGTTGACAAGAAGAAAAGATTAAAACATGAGCTACGCCTCTAATACCATAACGGTTGAGCTTCTCCAACAAAATTTTGTGGTTGATACTCCGATAAATCCAGATAAAATCCCGGTACTATTTGCTCGACTTCAAAATTCTGTGATATTAATTTTTGAGGGCAAGAAGATCCAATTATATCTACTTGTGCTTGCGGAAACCGTACTGATCAGTACTTATGATATTATCACAATCGATAAATGATGATAGGCGCTTTGGCATGACTTTTTTCTAAGCATTTACAGAAAACAAAACTGATATGGGGAGACAGTTAGTCTTGTCGGTTTTATTACCCTTTTTGCATATTACTGTTACCTTTGCAATTTGCATGCCATAGGGAAACACCAGCCTCTCCCATCAGCCGATGCGCAGACATTCCACTTCGCAAACTAAAGTGAGGATTAGTTTGCCGTCAGCCCTTTTTTTTTTTCTCCAGCGTGACGTCATTCCAATGGCGTCCGGGCTGCGCAGTACTGTGACTCGGCAGATGGGGAGTTGCAAACAGGCGCTGGAGCTATATAAGGCACGGGGACGAGCGAAATAACGGCTGGAAGCTCCTCGATATAAAAGTGGATTGATTGATTGATTGATTGATTGATTGATTGATTGATTGATTGATTGATTGATTGATTGATTGATTGATTGATTGATTGATTGATTGATTGATTGATTGATTGATTGATTGATTGATTGATGGATTGATTGATTGATGTGTGGTATACCGCGCCGAAGCTGCACTTGCGCTTTGAGGGACGACGTAGTGGAAGGAGGCTCCGGATTAATTTTGGCCACCTGGGGGGGGATCTTTAACGTGCGCCGAAATCTCGTACACACGGGCGTTTTTGCGTTTCGCCTCCATCAGGAAAGCGGCCGCCGCAGCCGGGAATCGAACCCGCGACCTCGTTCTCAGCAGCACCAACGCCTTAGCCACTGAGCCACCGCGGCGGGTACACACATAAGGTAGGAATCACGTTATCACCAAACTAATCATCATAAATAAAATGTGTCCGCTTGCTCCTGGGCTGCTTTGTTTGGTGTAGGACTTGATTTTGGAAATATTCGCGTTCCCTCTTCGTTGTCTTTTCTACAGAGGGGTAGTTGATTTTTTTATGTGCAGCGTTCTCGCAAAACCTCAATTTTGTAAAAAAGCCAACTTTAAAAATCGTGCTACGCGGAGAAGGGAAACTTACGTGCCGTGCGCCAAAGCCACTTTTTGACGTCAGCGGCGAGGTTTGGGAAAAACGAAAACGTGGATTGTCGCGGAGGGGCTCGTGGAACCCCCAAAGTGCCCTCACGAACCCTAATTTGAAGACCACTGCTTTTAATTTAGCTTATTTGATGTTCTCGTAACCTACAATTTCTGGTGCTGATTTGCATAGGGACCAATGCAACACCCGGCTTTAAATTTTGTGAATGTAATTTGAGTACGACCTCCAAACGTGAGTTGGAGCGAAAGGAAAATTTTCCGTCCGAATTATCTAAGTTATATGAAAAAACTAGGATGTCAGTTCCGCGCTATGTTTGGGATGCCGAGATTGCTAAAGGATTTGTATCCACTAGCCGAAAGTGTCCTCTCATCATAATCATCATCCCTCTCTCTTTGCAACATCTTCTTGCTCTACACGTAACACCCTCTTGCCGCACTCCATCGTTTCCCCAATTAGGCCATAAGCCACAATTTTTCTAAAAAATCAGCAGTTTCTTAGCTCGGTTATGCCAGCATGTACGTAGCGTGAGCTAAGATTCAGCTCGTTATTCTTAGGTTTTCTGGTTGTCTAGGATTAGCTGATTATCATGCATACTGCTGATAAAACGATTTCCAACCCATTCCAATCCAATGCAATCCAGTCCAGTCCAGTCCAGTCCAGTCCAGTCCAGCCCAGTCACTGCTCCTCGCACATGTGCAGCATGGCTCTCCAGGAGCCATGCGAAACGGCCATGCGAAACGGCCAGGAGCCATGCGAATTCAACCCAATCCAAATCCAATCCAAGCCAATCCAATTTAATCCAATTCAATCCAGTTCAATCCAATGCTCCTCGCGTTTGCCAAGCCCTTCGAGGTCCACGCGAAACTGCTCAACCTCGGCCAGTGTAGCTTACGCTACAAAAGTTTAGGTATTAATTAGGTTCCATTCTCAAGACGCCAACGTCGACTCCACTGCTCCGTTGCAGCCCGGGCTTGTGACACGTGAGTGGCGAATAGACTAAAAACGAGGGATTACCTAACCTCACGTAACTCCCTTCGGTGAGGACGAACCATCCTTCGTTGTGGCGACAAGCCAAGAAATAACGGCCTCGAGAGCCGCGTTGAGGCCCCAAAAACGACTTCCTCCGTTAAAAGGGCCCAACGTAAACCCGAAGCCATTCGCTCGAATTTCTACCACCGCGTTTGGCCATTCCTGACATCGATGTTTCGCCACAGGCGGAGGCACGGTGAAGAGGTTATTAGGGGCGAAGCATCTTAGGGGCTCGGGCTGTCGGCGTCGTCTGCCGTCGTTGTCTCATGTCGTCACGGTAAATGAAGTTGTCAAAAGATGGTGAAAAAACAAATGTAGAATGGATAAAACTGGTTTAAAATAAACTAACATGATTGAAACTATTTTAAGATACAGAAATATTCAGGGTTTAATTGCATTAATAACAAAAAAATGTTATTTTCCGTCTCCAAAATGGATTTAAACGCCATGTTTTGTCCTGTAAAGCATACTTCTTAGCATGCTGCGGCGTGTGACACGAAGACAACTTACGGCCAGTCTGTATCTCATTTAATTGCTCAAATACGGTTCAACGCAAGAGAGGGCGCCACCGCCTCAGCAAGCGTGCGAGTGCTCCTCCCATCTGCGTTTCCCCGGTGCCCAATCATCGTGCGTTGTGTAGCAAGCGAGAGACTGACAATACTTGAATACACCTATACACTGCATGCTTCGCCTCTCCCCAGATTTCACGTTGGTGGAGATGGGCCGATACTTTTATTACCCAGTGTCCTAGGCTTATAATCCGGGAAGGATACATGAGTCCCGTTTTATAGAAGTCTTTAAACGCAATTTTAAGCAGTACCTTTCTGTTGAATGTAGTAAATTCTTCGTTAAATTAGAATTGTCGAATACACAGATTGTCCTTGTCTATTGCACCTAAGAATATTATTTTGCCAGTTGTTCTTTGCGCAGAGTTTCTTCGTATTGGTGTCGTCTTCTTTTGCCTTTTGTTGCTCCTGCTGTTAGCAATGCTCATGTACGGGGTGAATGGGCGTCAGTACGGCAGAATCCATCTGTCTTTAGCCTACTCACCAAAGGACTTGTTGCTAAATAAATAAATAAACATTTACATAGGCTTCCATAAAGCTGCCTTCGGTTCACTGAAAGATAAGGCAACGCGGCATCTGCGCAGCCCTGCTGCCCAAGACGCGCATACGCACACAGATCGTTCACACCTACGAGCGCGTGATAAGGCGTGGCCCAACACAACCACGGTGGACGCGGCGCTCTCCACTCTCATCCAAACAGCTACAAAATACGCCCGCGCAGCGCCGGCCGTCTATGTATCTATTGCAGCTAAGCACAAACCCGCGCCGCTCCGGAGCGCAGGAACTGCTCGCTGCGGCGCTCTGGAACTTGCGGCGGCCTCCCCTCGTCATCGTACAAGCTGTCCGTATCGGTACGATCGATCTCTTCGTAATTGCTCCCATCCTCTTGCTTCTTCTATGCTTCTCTCCCTCGCCCAGCGTTTCTTCACGTTGCCTGGCAGTATATACGTGTTGGATGCGATGCCACGTGCTGATTATCTGGATTACGCCTCGCGATCGAAAAGCGCTCCACTCCGGGACCCGCGCCGGCTTCCCGGCTAGGGGGAGGGAGAGGCAGGAGGTGGCGGGGGACAAGCGAGCTCTTTCGCCGCTGAGGGGCAACAAGGCCGAAGTAATGGCGACCTGTTGATGGCGCGAATCCCGCTGCCCTGTTATTAGCGCTGGCCCATCACCGCTCGCATTCGTTCCTCTATCGGGGCATTAGGCCCTGCGTCCCTAGGCGGCTCTTATCGGAACTCCGGCTTTGATAACCACGTTTATTGTTTTTCTTGGCGTTTGGAAGTTTATTTTCGACGCGCCCATTCCGACGGAATTTAAATCGCTACGGCCTAATTTTGAAAGATTTCCCTGCCGTCCTATTTTCATCCTTGCCCATTCTTCGCCTCCTACGATACATTCTGTGGGTGATTTGAATTCAAGAAGGACGAAACGCGGGCAGCGGTAGGCCATTGGACGACCACGTCCCGGCGTATTCGAAAAAGTTCAAACGCCCCTTCGCCTAACGACAAAGCTGGTTGAAACGCTGAGCTTTCTTCCAATGCAACCCCAGTCAAAGCAAATTCCAAAAGCCCAACGATCAAAGTCCAAGCCGCAATACTCAAAGTCCAACCCGCCAACGATCGCAGTTCAAGCCGCCAACGACCAGTCACTAGCAAAGAAAGCGGGGCGCGTGTCCCAGTTTACGTTTTGTGCTTCGTAAGCGTTTCCGTCATCGGCGGACATCGCTACAATGCTAAAGCGGCTTCGAGTGCTGTGCCGAAAATCAAACACCTTTCTTAAGACAAAGATAGTCACGGGAAACTTCAAAGTCCAAGCCGCTCCCACCGTGTCTAAATGACGTAATCGAGTAGAAGTAGGCTTTCTAACATAAAGAACCGAGACTAGATTCCGACGATGGGAGACGTTTTTTTTTTTTCTTCTGAGGCTCCTTTTGTGCCCTTGCGGAAACCCATCGTCATCATGTGCCCTCCCATTGTGTAAAGTTGGCTTTCCCGCAGTGCGTTATCGCCTACGGTGGCCATCAGTGGGGCAAAGGAAGCTTCGCTTTAATAATAAGGTTAGGCTTTATGACAGACAGACAGACAGAGAGACAGACAGACAGACAGACAGACAGACCAAGATTTTTGTGTTCAAGAAAGTCCGCCGTCTTTAAAATACTTGGCAGCCGATCTCAAACAAATGCTTCGAATACCAAACTCCGCCACGTTCGCCTCCCCTCCCTGCGTACACCAAGGCACCTTCGGGCAGCAAACTCAGCCGCCCCGCTGAGCGATGAGCCGCCTTCAAGTCGACGCGTCATAAATCTCCGTCACTCAGAAGCCATGTTTAAACACGTAATTAGTCTCGCCCAGCCAGCCGTTGAAAATCACTGCCCTGTGACAAACGAATTATCCGCCCGAAAGCGTTGAGGACCTCTTTTCAGATCGGCTTCCGCCGCGGTGTCCCTTCCTCCAAGGCCGCTCACGCCGGTGTTTCTTCAAGGGCGACGCCGACTCTTCGCATTCTCTATCCCAACCCTTTATCCTAAGCGCATTCCTTTATAAAACGGCTTAGCAAACACTGAAGCACTTCTGCTGGTTCAAACATTCCAAACAAGCGCCCCTGACAAACCGTGGACAATCGCATCATGTTCGCTGCCCAGGCGAGGTGTTTTTCTTTTTTTTTTTTTTTTTCCCTGGAAGAGTGAAGCAGGGAGGAATGCTTAGAGGGAGGGATCACTGGCGCTGTCCCCTTTCCCGACCTCAAAGCCATGACACCGCCGAAAGAGTGTTCGGCAAAATGCTGAATAGCTGATGCGTGCATGCCAGTGTGAACGGGGCGCCCTGTGACGCGACGCGACGCCAGTGTGGACAGCGTCGTGACCGGAGCTATGGGTGTCGGGGTCATTAAAAAAACATCCCAGAGTGTCTAATGCACAAAGCTGTACGTGTTTAGGTACCTTGGGGCCTGAAGTGCCTATGGGGTGGCCTCCAGCCTGGCGGTGTCTGCTGAGACGTCCGGACGGGACATTCCCCATTTTCTTAACGCGAGCCATGCGCACCCTAGCGTTGACCCACGTGGTGAAAGGGCTTGCGTAGGAAAGGGAGGGAGGGAATGTTTTCAATGATGTTAGCCAAGTCGTTGCGGTAAGCCTGCTGCGCGAAATGGGAAAAACGAAGAACAAGAAATAGGAGCCATTCCACTATACGAGGGCGGACGACCAGCGAAGCTCTGTAAAATAAACATCGCCGACATGGTTAAATAATGCACGTGTTTTAAAGCGAACCGTTCTATATCTCACTCATGGCGACGTTGCCGCAAAGCGCACCGCGGAAAGCCAACCTTCCCTGAGAATGATGATTATAGTGGGTGAAGTGAGATACATAACTTGCAACTCGAAGCTTTCTCCGGTCGGAAAGCAAAAGTCCAACTGTCCAAAGTGAAAGTCCAAAATCCAAATCGTTACGCCCAAAACACAATGCGGGAAAGCCAACTTACACAAAGCCACATAAGTGCGTCAAGAAAAAGCTCTTGATTCTTGATGGACCTTGGTCCCTCGCTTTATGAAGACGACGTCTATCCGAATGCGCCATTACGATAATGTAGAAGCAAATTGGAATTTTCACTTCCTCACTGACTTAGGTTGAATGGCAAAAAGCTTCGCGTTTAACCCTCTGGCTCTTAGGAAAGGGCTTCTATTTTTTTTTAGCATTGCTTTGGGATTACCTTGTAAAACCGAGAAAAGAGTAGAGATTTGTCCTAACAGACAAATATGGGTTTTTCTGTTGCCCTCCCGTAGAAGCCCACGTATTGACCATGGACGGGAATTTCGTAACGTTTACAACTGCACTGTGCACTAACTAATCATTAAATGTAAAAAAAAAACAAGAACTAGTAGTAATTATAGAGTTGTCTTAAAGTTGGCGTTCGCTAGGCGTTTCTGCCTGCTGATGCCGTTGTCACACGGCCAATCGAATGTCATTCAAAGTGAATGACATTAGCTGTTAACATTCAGTTTAGCAGTGCGGATCTACGCAGCTAAATAAATGTCATTTGATATATCAAATGACATTTGTTTCGCTAACGGTGACGATTAGCAAGCTCGCGAAACGGCAAAATTATAGCTCAAATGAGTCTAGGATGTTCTAATACATAGTAGTTTTCTTTGAAAACAAAACAAATAATTCATTTTTAAATTAAGGGGAACAAAATTACTGCTTTGGGTGACATAAGTAGACATCACAAGCCAAGGCAAGTCCTCTGGGAATACGTATTAGCGTGCATGGGGAAGAAATTATTTTTGTAAGTATTTGCTTGTCTGCCTTTACTGAAAAACAATGTGAAGGAAAGAATATTCGTTTTTCTGAGACAGTAAAATATACCGTAAACACTGCAGAAACATTATTTTGTTTGGTTTGTTACTGAACTTTCCTGTCTAGTGACGCGCCACTGTTGTCGAGGCTACTCATTTTGCCGCTGAGTGAGCTCGCTCCCCAACCTCATTTAGCCGCCAAATGCCATTCACACCAAATGTCATTCGGTATTCTCCTGTTGCACTGAACTAATGACATCTGCCGCAAATGACATTTGCTCTAAATGTCATTAGATCTGCCGTTAGGAAGGTGTATTAGACTTGTTGACGGGCACAAAAAATCTACTGAACCCTAGCATAAACAGCTTCGCTGTAAAAATGAAAACGTGTGAAGTGATACACACACACCACCCCAATCTCATACAGGAAACCGCAATGAGGTTTTTTTTTTTTTTTTTTTAAGCGCTACGTCCTGTCCTGGGCTGCTCAAATACATACACATCAAAACAGCTGAGACAGCGCGTGTTGGGCATGCGCACTGCCTCAAATCACACTTCTAGTTTTCACTTCAAATAAGTGGTTATGCTGCCTACGAAGTAATGTAATGAGTAGACCTGGGCACCTCGGGCATGGCTAAAAAGAACTTGTTGCTGTGCGAGTTGATGAATACTTGAGGACTTGATATTAGCACTAAAAATTCAAACACGTAAAAGGTTACAGGACAAGCGCCTGACCTGTCACTTGCAAATGTTCGTCTTTGCAGCGCTAGAATCGTGTCCTTTGAGCACAGGCATATTCCATGCTCGATGTATTTGCATGCATTGCACTTGAGGCCAAGAGCTGAACATGCTTTAGTGATTTTACCCGCATTTGGCAAGAAAAAAAAATCCATGACAACATTCACTTTGGCAAACATTCTAGAAGAAACGATTGAAATAAGTTGCTTCATTCTGAAGATTGCGCAGTTTGGCTAAGGCGTTGCGCTGCTGAGCACAAGGTCGCGGGTTCGATTCCCGGCCGCGGCGGCCGCTTTTCTGATGGAGGCGAAAATCAAAAACGCCTGTGTGTACGAGATTTCGGCGCACGTTAAAGATCCCCAGGTGGTCAAAATTAATCCGGAGCCCTCCACTACGGCGCGCCTCATCGCCTGCGTTGCGTCGGCGCGTTAAACCACACAATCAATCAAGATTGCGCAGTTTGCTTGTTACCGCCTTTGTGGAGTTTATTGAACATTGTCTTCGAGGCCTTATCGCTAAACGAACCATTCGATTTGATGTGCTTGTGGCCAATTTTTGTCTGGAGACTTAAATGGGTGAATGAGAAGACAAATGTAACGTTATTTCTAGCGGGACGAATTGCCAGTAGCGCGCCGGTGCATGTGTTGCGATTTTGATATGAAACGGAGAGACCGAGAATCAGACGAGATAAGTGTCGCTTCCCGCTCCCATGCTCCGAAACATTCTGCGCCAGGAATTTATCCCAGGATGGCGAATGTTTTCGTAGAACTTAGTTACTGTACCCTTCGTTAACAAGAAAAGATATCACGAACTGAAATGGTGTTATGAGAAAATCTTGTCGTTGGTTGGATCAAGCATTTAAGAAGTTTTTTTGTGTGTTATGGGCAGCACTTAGAGCCAATCCCGGCTCAGTTTCCGGTTGTAAGACTTACTTAACTAGCAGATGCCGATCAGCTACAATCGATGGCGTCATAAAGATTTATTAAGTCACGGCGGCAACCCGCGCCTATCGGGGCGACACCAAATTATTGAATTCGCCAATGGTAACTGTGCTCCACAGCTGTTAAAGCAGTCTAACCACCAGGCCACCATATTCTCAGCCTTAATAACGGGCTGCCCCACAGTTACCGCGCGTTTCTTTTGCTTTTCATCCGCGTTCCTTTCAGCGCAGCTATAATGCAGCCGGCTTCGCAACGACGAAATTTCGTACCTCAGCACTTATCCCAATTATCGAACATGATCGGCTTTAATAACATCCATAATGGCAGCAGCACCGGCATCAACAACACCGATCCACGGTTTCATCGGCCTCGCCGCCGCCGTCGGCGTATGCGAGATAATGCTCGTAATTACTCAGCAGGATAACACCTCTCAACGACGACGCAACGGGCGAGCTCTCTCGTCGATGGCCCGTACGATCTCGCGGCGCTCAGCGCTAACCGCAGTGCTCGCGGGCGCGGACACGGGCGTTCCGAATCGGTTCGGTACGGGGCTCGAGCCGGTTTGATACGGCCGGCGTTGGCCCTGACGGGTGGGCGGGGACAGTCCGTGTCCGCGGACTCACCGCAGCGGGAGTAGCACCTGTTAGAGAGCGGAACGAGCGTGCGATGAAGCGCAAGAAACGGGGTGTTTATATAGCGAGGAGGGAGATGGAGGGAGAGAGGAGAAAGATTCAAGGGAAGCGACGAGAAGCGAAGGGAGCACACGCAGCTTCTTCCTCGCTCCGACTCTGCGCATCTTCCGCTCGGAATAACGAGTCGGCTCCTCTTTCTACCGAGGCGCCGATGACCGGTGCGTTCTATAACGCGCTCCACCATTGTGCGGCTCTAGCAAACAGCCCCTTCCCCCCCTCCCGCCCCCATCGCTCCAGCGGCGTAAGCTCCCGCCTACCGCCATCACCTGGGAGTGCAGGACGTGCTGCAACATCTGACAATCCCGCTTCTCCGGCAAGGCATCTTGGACGCGCTGCCTTTTTATCGAAGCTCCCTCTCTCTCTCGCTCTGTCGCTGCCCCGTGTTCGGCGGCGGCGGCGGCGGCTCCGCTCTTTTTCTGCTCGTCGGCTTGACCTCTTCGCGCCTTGAAACAGGTTTCCGCCAGCCTAAATCGCCCGCCAAGGCGCGATAGGCATCGACCAGAGGGGGCTCTGACAGCCGAGCAAGGGGCCAGCGAGGGGTTGGGGGAAGGGGCGCTGTTTTATTCGCGGCAGCGCCGCCGTGTCCGATGAAATCGCGCGGAGGAACATCCTGCACGCCCTTGCCTCCTTTCCTCGTGTGGATCTCCTGCAGAGGAGCCGCAAGGGCGCCCGCCTGGCATTATTTTGCTGTATGAGAAGTTGAAGAAAACGCGGCCGTCCAGTTAGAAGCTCGCCGAACTGTGTTTTGCTGTTTCATATTTCGCACCATTCGCGAATTCTCGAACGCCGGCTGATGATCCACTGATGAGGGAAGTTGGTAGCCGTTGGCCTTCGTGGCGTTTCGAAAAGAGCGCCGACTGTTAGTTAGCTCTGGTTCTAAGATGTCGGGGGGTAATCATTTTCAAATACCTACATCCTCTACTGAGCAGTGTTGATATATATCTGGTTGCACTAACCAGATATCAGGGTAGTGTTTTCTAAGATCCTGCAAAATAATATCTAAACCTGAACCCTGCGTAAGCCGAAAACGCGCAGTGTGGCCGAGCACACACTAGGGACCGCATAACAACAATTAAAAACTGGCACCGACCAAGAATGTTTGTAAAAACCAAAGAAGAGGCGTTTGTTGTTGTCATGTGTTTTCCCGACGAGGCGGGCTTCCGTCCCACCCTCGATCTTTTCTTTAGGAACCACATATACATTTAAAAAAATGAGGTAATGCGAAGATTGTTACGTGAGTGAGTGAGTGAGTGAGTGAGTGAGTGAGTGAGTGAGTGAGTGAGTGAGTGAGTGAGTGAGTGAGTGAGTGAGTGAGTGAGTGAGTGAGTGAGTGAGTGAGTGAGTGAGTGAGTGAGTGAGTGAGTGAGTGAGTGAGTGAGTGACACTCACTCACATATGACAAACTCTCTTACCTCTACTTGTTACAAACTTCCTCCATTTTTCAA
This sequence comes from Haemaphysalis longicornis, assembly GCF_048455015.1. Lineage (NCBI taxonomy): Eukaryota > Metazoa > Arthropoda > Arachnida > Ixodida > Ixodidae > Haemaphysalis > Haemaphysalis longicornis. The sequence goes on from NW_027526460.1 coordinate 32,103,242, forward strand.
ACGTTTTCCCAAAGTATCCACACGAACCCACGCACGCAAAAACCTTTAAGATGCAATTGTTACTGTTGATGGCATGTGATGCATCACACTAATAATACGAGTGAGAAACCATTCATTGTAAACCATAGAAATACAACAAGCGAATTCACAAAAAACTTCGACAGAAGCAAAGCCAGCAGTGGACAAATGTTTCTCATATTCTTATATACGGACATATTTTCTCATATTCTAGTCTGTCATACTTCAAGACACAGTTTTTAAGATTGTTGATATTGCACGTCCACATTAAATTCCGACAACACCTAATCACTTGTGGGTTAGTGGGAAAGCATATATGTCCAGTTGAACGACTGCTACGCCGTGCTTCCGCCTCGCGCAGTCGAAGGGCTTTATAATATTGCCGCTTGAGACGCTTTCTTTCTATCTGCCTTAACGCTTTCGAATGGCTTCAATCTGTCTCCTACGGGTTGCGCTGCTGCTCCTTCCTGCCCTCGTGTAGTGGGAAAGTTGACGACGATGGTAAATCTCGCTCTTGTATGTTCGTATGTTCGGTTGCATTCCTGCGGTCTTTTCATCTGCTGCACACACTCTAAACTTTTTTTCCACCCATATACTCCCTAGAGGTTCTTTTTCGCCTGTCCTCTAGTGAGCCTCCTTGTAGGAGTTTTTTTACTACATGGAACAGGGAGGTTTTGTTTACCTCCTCAAAACAGGGTGTTTTTAGGTGATAGAAAGGAGGTAGTTAGGGAGTGTTAAGAAATGTTAGGGAGAATTTAAGGAGATCAAAATGGAGTATTCTTTACTTCCTCAAGGCGTTTTTAAGTGATGTTTATGGACTTTTTAGGCGGTTGAATAGGAGCTTATTATGGCTCCTTTGGGGAGTACTTATGTTATTTTAGGGGCGTTTTGAGGAGGTTCAAGGGAAGCATTTACTTCTTTTGCATGGAGTTTTACGTTTTGTAGGCCTCGCGAGGGGAGTTTTTAGGAGGTTCAAGGGAAGCATATATTTCTTTTGAATGGAGTTTTGCAAAGCTGGGGCGGTTTTGTAGGCCTTCCGAAAGGAGTTTTTTCAAGGCCACAAGGGAGAGTTTCTAGTTCCCTGCGGGAGTACTGATTTCACACGGTTTTGCTCGGTTTCAGGTTTATTTCAAACGAACTTTCGCATACAAGTTTACATGGTACATGGTGTACACAAGGAGGCTCCGAAATAAAAACTTAGGGCGACCTCCTATAAGAAAGCAAAAATGGTAAATTGCTAAAAACACGCCAGTTAGGAATGGAAGACAGCAATAGAATGCTAGTTGAACAAACCGTAGAATTAATATTACTACAAGAACTGGAAATACGCAAAAAACAAAGATAGGCGCAAACACAACCACATGGTAAGTGAAATCATTATATAATAATAGCGGATCAATAACGCGTCAGTACTTATCAGAACTTATCAGAACGCATCAGCACTCAGTACACAAAGTGAAAAAAATGGTTGCAGTGGTTTACAACAAAAAAATTTCAGTTGGTGGTGAAATGAGCGATCTGTGTGCTAGTTGAACAAACTGTAGAAACAATATTACTACAAGAACTGGAAATACGCGAAAAACATATAGGCACAAACACAACGGCATGGTAAGTGACATCATTATATAATACTAGAGGATTGAGAACGCGTGAGTACATATCAGTACGCATCAGTACTCAGTACACAAAGTGAAAAAAATGATTGCAGTGGTTTACAACAAAATTTTTTTTCAATTGGTGGTGAAATGTGCGAGAGCTGTGTAACGATTTGATATTGAAAGGTAACGAGCATTTTGTAGATGGTAAAGGCACAAGAGATAAATGATGTAGGAGACAGACAGCAATGAGATGGCTATGGATAAATGAGTAATATAAAGAACGAGAAATATGCTGCGGAAAATACCAGTGCGTTTTGATAAAGACACAAATGCGCCAAGAAAAGTGACCCAGTCTGAGGGGTTAATTGCAAGGATATAGAACAGAATGGGTGGTATCGCGACAGCTTCTTCAGAGTGAGAAGAAAAAGCCATGTAATTCGTGTTTTTCCGATAATTTTGAGTTGATTCATTTGGCACCAGTTGCCAACATTATTTAGATAACTGTTTCAAGTTATATTAGTTGGTTAATATTATTGCTTCACTAAAAGATAGCTGTATTATCAGCATACAGAAGGGCCCATCAAATATCCCCTGTTCAGTAAAAAAAAGAAAGAAAACGTCAGAAACATAATACGAAATTCTTTAAACTACTATCCAATGATTACAGGATTGAAAACAAATAAAATATTGGTGAGGGATATTGATGCGATAAAAGTTAATTAGTTCTAAATCCTTCACACGTGGTTTGGTGCTGGCAAGGTCCAAAAAGGCATGTTCCACAAACGTTAGAGCTCTGTGTGCCTTCTTGGGATATTGAATGTTGAAAACCCAGAACGATGCAAACAGACTACACAGTCCTCCCAGTAAAGATGATGCAGTCAAGACACTCTGGCCATCGATGCGGAGGCTAATTTCCCCTTTCGCGGAATGCAGGCAGGGAGTCAAAGGAACATCTACCTGAAAAAGCAAAAAAGAAAAAAAATGCCCCACATGTAAAATTCAAAACAGACACTATGGTTAAACGAACTTAATAATTCGGCACAGTAATAAAATAGTTATGCCAGGTTCCCTGCGAATTTCAGTACTTAAAGGGACACTGAAGTGAATTTGTCAAGCTCCCGTTTTTGCTTGCACTGTGTAGACTGGCTCAAATTAGCACACTTTTCATCGTTTTTACGATTGACAAATCTGTAATTATTTTACAAAGCGCTAAAGAAGAAAAACTACCATGCGCGGTTTGCGGCGGCCGCACCAACTAAAGCTGTGACGTTAGGAGGAGCGGGCACCGTGATTGGACGATGCCCAAGGTGAGCAACCAAACAAGTTTCGGTTTTGCTTTCGGTTCTGTAAAACACAACCGGTGGCGTTGTTGGATGGGCATTCTCAATGACTCAGTAATCATCGTACCGCGCTTCTGCCATGTTGTCAGCTGCAAAAATGCATAAAGATAAGCCTCCTAGGACGGCTTGGAATCGTAGCATTCACTATCCGAAACCTACGCAGTGCATGAACGCCCTCCGCGTACCCGTAGACGCCCAAATGTCATGCGCTTTTCCCCCATAATTGGAGCGTGCCTCCCTCATGCCTGTATCGTAAAAAGCGTGTTCGCACCAGGCCAAGGGTCTGTTCATTCTGGCCTGTGCCCACTGCCTGCAAGCAGTCGGTGCTTACGGCAACAGCACGCCAACGAGAACTCGCTAGCGCGCCATGCATGTGCCAGCCTGCGCGCGTTTTGTGAACTAGTTCGTGTAGCCATGAACGTTGCGGCCCAAAAAAAGGTGAACTCAATATAGAAAACATCGGCGGAAAACAAAAAAGTTAACTTACAAAAAAAAAAAAAAGCACGTACCCGCGGGGATTCGAACTCCTGACTCGCAAAACACTTGCGGTGACATACCCGGCGCCTCAGACTACTGAGCCACGAAGCGGGACGCGAAGACCTTGCTAATATAGGGTATATATTGTACAACCGGTTTACACTTTCATTTAGTTTTGGCATTTCAAGCAGCTTAGGTGACTATTTGTTGTACTGCGATCGTGCAGTAAGCGTCGCCCGAGTTTCCACAGTAGCTCACGTCTAGCAATTGCATTTCGTAGACGGAAAAGCGTTCGCAGATGCGTAGTCGTGCTGCTGACCGCTGTGCTTGTTCGCCCAGCGCAAAAAAGGGCTTCCCGCGCCCTAGTTTTACGCTGTACGGTAAAAATATCAGTTGATTTTATTTCCTTAGTACCTATATTGACTTCGCTGACTCTTCTCCCGCCTTCAAGAGGCCTTATATTTTCCTACTGGCGTACCAGTCAGCGAAGCGTCGGTGCGCTTGTGCAGCACTTGTGTGAAGTGAACTTGACTTGGAGCTAGATACAGTGTACAAACAAACCAAGTAAAGAAAGGCACATTCTTCCATTCACAAACGTGTCCTGGCTTCGTTTCAACTAAGCGAACGAATTGCGACCAAGCAATTTTTTTTTAACCTCCTTGATTGCGACGACCTGCCGGCGGCCGGCGGACGAAACGCTGGGCCGACTGACTCTGTCGGCCGGGGAGCCGTGCAGTAGCGCAGCCGTGGCGCAGCCAATTGCCAGCTCATCCCCTCCTGACGTCACACGAAAACGCCACAGAAAATGGGCGAGCGTAAAGAGAGGAGGACAGCATTTTCTAATTAGTTTTTCTACTAAATAAAATCGCGTAAACGCGCCTAGAGTGGTCGAAACATGGCCTGGGGACTCCGGACTACAATTTGCGCTAGTAATCCCGCAATGTTTACATATCACTTCAGTGTCCCTTTAAATTAGGAATGCAAAGGCTTCATAAAACCAAGTGCCAGTACATTATCCATCGTGGCTTTTGCAGCAATAAAAAAGATATTACTTCCGCACAATATACTCGAGCACAACTTTAAATGACAGTGAAGTTAAAATGCAAGTCTCTCTAGGTTGATAGATTAGCTCACGGGGAACACTATTATACCCCTCTTACACCTGGCATTTTTTTTTAAATAAGGTTGAAACTAGCAAAAACACGTTTTCACCGGAAGGGCTTAAGTGGCCTGACGCGCACAACTTCTTTCTTGGCTGCCGCTGGATGGTGCTACTCGTCCATACTTGGGGTGGCAGTACCGCTTTCCAAGGGAGCATGCGAGCTACGCATGAGAAAATCGTTCGACGCCAAAACTTGCGAGGCCTCAAAAGGCCAATGTTCTTCTTCAGTGAAGCGTAAATACTGATCACAGGTCCAATGGAGAAACATTTTGCTTAGTGGTCTCGAACGGCAAATGACAGGGGAGTTTGGGGAAGCATTAGCGATTTGACCGGAACTGACCAAACTGCTTGGTACGTGGTAATGTTGTATTCAGTTGCTTGTATACTGCTATTAATCACCGCTGCTTCACTTGCTTCCGGTTTATCCTGATGCAAACAGCTACTGCAGTCGTGTTTGCGTCACGCTTGATGAGCAGTTGAACAGCGATTTCTCAGCACTTAAGGCATCTTGGCACTAAATCAATGCTGTTTGAAATCCGTTTGAAATCAACTTGCTGGTTGTCTTCAATGACCCTTTAACAACAAGTTACCCTTATGCCTCATCACTGCAACCGATTGTTCCTCCGTGTGGTGCAAAGTGTGTTAGTGTGTAACGTGAAACGAACCGTTTCTGTGATTTGTAGGACTGATTCTGCTATTAATTACTGCAGTGACAACAAGCTATGAAAGAAAATCCCGCCATCTCCACGAAGTGAATGATGATGAGAGGGGCGAATCTAAAATGCTTATCAGCAGACAATGTGACGCATTAAGTGCAAGCTGCTTTCATAGTGTGTGCATTGACATTAGGATATGGCCCCCTGGCAGAATGATGCGCTGCGCGAGATTTTGCCGTACCTAAAAGGACAGGCAACTCATTTTTACGGAGTATAGGATCTGTAAAAGGGTTGCGAGTTGGGCGAGTTGGTAATTATGCATTGCGAAAAATAAACTGCGCGCAAATTAACGAGGACAAGAACACATGAAGACGGCACAAGCGCACACTCGCAACTAGTTTATTATTGCACAATTCAAAGCTTTATATGCCCAAGCGCCCAATTGCCGCGCCCCCAATGCGTCACAGTTCTCGGCGCATTCAGCCGAAAATACTAAAAAACCGTAACAACAAAACCACAAAACGAACTTTGAGGCGCACGAAAGGCGAAAAATCAGCAAAGATAACCGCATCATACATGGATTAAGACCCCCCTCCCACCCCCAACACGCATTCCCAGAAGCACCGAAATAGCGCTCAATGTGCGTCTAAATATGCGACTTCTCGATTAAGCAGGGCGATAGAGGGATGACTGACACATTCGGAACCAGCTTTTCTGATGTGGCTGGCTTCTACAATTTCTCGCGTTTGCTGGTTCTTATGTCGCAAAAGGATGGCTGTGCGCTCAAACACAGGGACACAATCAGGTCTGCATGCGCGGCAATGAGAAGATAAGTGGCTCAGGTCACGTTGAAAAATGAAAAAAAAAATATATATATATACGGTACTTTTAGACGTCGTACACTCGAGTTTGTGACAACGTACCCGTGTGCGGCTCTGTCCATGAAGTTCGGAGAAATGCAGGCGGGTTGTGTTATATTTCTCGTCTTGCATTACGCTTTCTTTTATATATTAGCGCCCTCTTCCCCGACCTCTCTACCTTCCTTACCGCTTCCGTCTGACTGCGCTGATTTTCGCCAGCACGAAGTAACCGTCACGTTGCTTTGAAACGACGCCGCGCGCGACTTACCTCGAATGCCCTGTTACAAACCAGCCTACAAAAGAATGCGAACGCATACCCCAAAACCCACAAACAAGTAAAATAATACGAGTGTGCGCTTTTTTCTTTGCCCGTGCGCGTACGAGCGGTGAGCGGCACGGGTACCCGGGTACTTTGCTGTTAAAGGGGTCCTGAAATACCTTCCGCCGATGCGTGGATGTACATGTAACCAAATAAAGCAATGTATTAGCAATCTCCTCCCGCAAGAATTTTGTTGAAGCGATGAGTATTAGCTGAGAAATCGTAAATCAAAAATCGCGCATTACCGTCGCGCCGCGTTTCCTCCTCCTTTCAACTTACTCTCCGCTGTTGACGGCGAGCGAGCCCTCCCTCCCATGATGCTGCGCTCCTCGGCGGTGACGTACTTCCGCTATTGCGCTGGTCACACAGCCAACACAGCCGTCTGCTACGGGCAAGCTTTGTTGACACCATGAATCCCGCACACCGCTCAAGGCTGGAAAAGCGAACGAAAAATCTGGCCCCATGTGTGCGGCGGCCTGGCCTTGCCCCTTCGCGGTGTACGTTACTGAAGTTCATATCGGCGGCGCGTGACTTTTTATCGGCGGCGAACTCGCAGCCGCACGGGGGGATCGTGCGCTCGCTCCCTTGGATGCACAGCGCACTGTTTATCCAAAAAGCGCCGTATCAGATGTGGCCCCGCTGGTGCCGGGTCTTATTTTGTGGCGGTGGTAATTCCTGCCGGCGGCATGTGAAAAAGACATTTTAAAACGATACAGAACCCGTGCACAAAACGCCAGTTCAGCTTGGGGCGGCGCGTGGTGGAGAGCGGCAACGTTGGCAAAACATGCTCCGCCACGGCTCTGAGCTTCCTCGCGCTGGAGCGAGCACCATTTCTTTGACAATATCAAACATCGGTTGTCCTGGCAACAAGGCACAAACCGCTCTAGAAGTCAGTTACGGTTGCGTGATCCCGGTTCAGCTTGGGGCCCCACCTCGCGGCATATGGGCACTGCAGGCATACTACTCACTCCCATTTGGAAGTGCGAGATGCGTTTGGCATTACAGGAGGCGATGGTGTGTGTGTTGTGGACGCCTTTGTTTCGCGATGAAATGCGACGTTGTGCTTCTGCGGGTGGATAGTGCTTCCCATGGTCTGGATTATCTTTCTCAAGCGGCGTACGACTCAACCTCGCATGGGGTATGTGCAGTGCGCGTGGCTAAAAGCCATCTCGGCTTGTGCGCCAGAGTTAAGTGACTTGCTGTACGTCCCCGCAAACCGCGCGCGAGGTGAGTGCCGAATTTACGAGGGGCAGGAGGAGGCAACCCATCGTCTGTCAATCGCGGTTCGGACTTGCAATGCATGTTGTGACGCTGTGTTCGTTCGAAACGCATCTCTGGATTGTTTGGAAGGTGAATAAAATGTATGCGTCAAACCCGGGCATTCGGCTCAGGGCGTTCTCTGCGATTGCAAGAAAGGAGTGCCACGGGGCTTCAACGCTTTCTTTATGGAACGTACTCAAGTAAGAGAATATTCATGTCGTGTTATGGCCCTGTTGCATTCAATACAAACGGTTAAGCGTTTCTTTACACTTGTTTCGTTTGTCGTAAAATGTCCAAGCACTCCGGCACACCGCTGGCAGATCAGCCGGCGAGCCGACGCTGAGCAGACGACTCATCTCTTTGCCGGAAGTGCGTGAAAAAGCCGCCCAATAGCAGGATGTCTAGCTCATGACGAACATCTGGGAATCGATGATGTAGACATGTGAAGATGGCGGCGTCCAAAAACACGAAGGAAAGGGTGAGAAAAAAGCGACAAACTTTGCAACAAAAGTGTGAGCTTTCCGCTGCGCGTAAAAGAGTAATACTTGGCACAGAGGATGTTGACGACCCAATCTAACGATTGCGCTAGTCAATTTAGTGTGCTCAAAACGCCTTTCAGGGCCCCTTTAACCCTATCCAAACGTTTGACAAACGCATCGACTGATGAAAGACCACTTACCAGCGAGCTGTCCACACCTGTCGCCGTATCCAAATGCTGTTTGCGGCCGTTCCTCGTGTGACAGGGGCACATGAAAATCTTTCCACCAAATGGCACTACTAGTCCTTCACAAATAAGAAAAAACGACGGCCCAAGGCGAGGCTTGAAGCTCCGGCCACTCCGGCCACTCCGGCCGCGCCGAGTCACCGGCCGCGCTGCGTTGATAGCACAGGCACAGAGGTTGTATACATCCGGGCAGCCAGTCGTGCCGCCAGGGCAAGTTGAGTCGCTGCAGTCGGGTGCGTTGGCGCGCTGGCACGGGAATTTAAATCGTCTATGTATGCGCAAGCAAGCGAAGCAGATGAACGTTGCAATTGTTTGCAACGGCGAGAACTGCCTCTTCGTTAGCAGCAGAGTTTGACACCACCTATCGCCAAAATAAACAGATTGAGACAACACGGCCGCGCTCTCTGCCTGTGATCGCGCTGGTTGAAGCATCTATACGGGTATACGTACGGTATTGGTTTTGTAGCTGCGTGCAACCGTTGCGTCCTGCTTACTCGTTCTAATTAGCATTAGGCCACGGTTGAAGTGCTGGTGCACGGAGACAACAGAAGACTAACATGGCGACCGCCCGCTTGAGATGATTACCTCAGATAGGGCGTTTGTTGTGGACGTGGTAGTATACAAGGAACCGAACGCCATCTCACAAATGGTGTTAAGTCGTTCTAAATCCTCCCTTTTGCTACCCGGATGGGCAACGGTACTACCGAGGAGGTTCGTCCACTTCTTTAGATCATGCCTAGGGAGTACATTTTTTGCTATAGGTACTTTTCAGGGCACATTACTTGATTAAAACTCCATTTCCGGCTAGTTTGCGTTTACAGTGCAGGCGAGTTTAGGCTCATGCTACGGAATGCCTCGGGCTATGGAACGCTTCCAAAGAAACAGGTTTTCTCTTCAGATGGCCAAACGCCGGCTTTTTCGCTGGGTAGGCCACTTATCGCTTTCGCCATAAAAGTTTAATAACACCGAACTGACAGGCTTGTTATAACTATAGTTATAACAAGCCTGTCAGTTCGGTGTTTTCTTCTCAGTCAGGTATACCTGACTGAGAAGAAATACCGAATTCACGGACAAATAATGAAAATTAGCGCTGAATTGCTATTTCATCGCTTGCGTCATTGTTCAGAAGCAATGTTTTCAGTATCAGCTTTCACAAACTTTCCCTGCCATCGGCTCCCCTGCACCGTGGCCACTACCAATTGTGATCAATGTGATTAGACTTTAAGTACTCTTTTTTACTTAGGTATTGCTGCCTTACGTCAGTCCAAATAGTCATCTGCGCTTTCCATGCGCGGGATGAGGCGAGTATTGCGGCATACCTTGTCGGGAATGGGATCGGCAGAGCTTGAATGCAGCGAATGTGGGCACGTGAGGCGGCTTTTCCGGCTGCGTCGTTGCCGGCCGCTGTGTAGTGTGTAGGAAGCCACTGCTGTGCCACGCTGTGCCCCCTTGTGTATTGTCCCTGATTAATCCCAAGGGCACCCTCTCAGGATGTCACCAGGACTTAGCAAGCGCGAGGAACCATTCTGCATAGACTGCGCTTTAATGGGGCCTACAGAAGACCTGTACAAAATCCAGCAGGCGTCTTCACCTTTTCTTTCCACATGGGACACACGAGAAGGCGTCTATTGTGTTGCATGCACGTGTTTAAAGTATATCGTCCACAGGCAGAAACTCGTGTTATCTTTGTGCAGGTCTCTTGGTGCGGGGCTTGAGTTGAGGGCTGTTTTGGGTACTCTGTTAGGTCCAAGTCAGGCTGCACGTGCATCCAAACAAAGCTCTCGGTGTTTCTTCGGAGCACAGAATAGGACAGAGTTTTGGGAAAAACTTTTTTGTATGGGGTCCTTGCACACCAAGCGTGCCAGAGAGTTCGCTCGACAACCTCCGATTACACTATAAAAATTCACGGTTGGTCACTTCCCTACACTATTAATTTCCTAGCCTATTTTTGTCAGGACAAAAAATTTCTGTCTCTCAGAGCCATTTGAAAACCGCGGTGATGACGAAAGCTTACGTTGCGAAAAAAAAATCGCGAAAATAAAAAAAAAAGGACAGATCGCAGTGAAATATTTCCAGGTGATAGAAAAAGAAGCGCGCTTCCTTGCCACAATGAATGGACAGTTGCTAGTGTGTTTAAAAATTCGCTTTGCGGTGAAGCAAAGTGGCGTTTCTTAGCAATGTTTACCGACTTTTTACAGGTATTGAAACTTTTGTCGAGACAATGCGGCGGTATACATTTTTTATATTGTTTACGGTTAGTGCGAAAAAACAATATGGGAGCCGGGAAGCGGGTAGTTCCGGCGAGTTAAAGACATAAAATTTAAAAACTTGCAAAATTCCTCATGTTCAGACGTACAATTATCGAGTTGTGTGGCAGTCCATATATAAAATACAGGCTTAGGATCACTTGAAAGGGTGTACAAAGAGGATTTATTTGAAAAAGTTTAATCGGAGTAATTTTTGTTTTAGACGAGAAAGTAATTTTTATATTCAGCACCAACCCCGGCCCCAGACGGTTTGCCGTAAGTCCGCTTCACTGACACGACGCTGCGTGCGCGGCAGCGGAGAGGCGGGGCGTCAGCGCAGGTCACGCGCGTTGTGAGTTTTCACACGGCTTGCTGCTCTAAAGGAGGGCGGCTGGCTTGTACAGGATTTAGGAAGGGCGTCATCGGCAGATGATTAGTTGTTGGTGCTCTTAAATGAATTCCGCAACGCTGTGTTTATGGAAGTGATTCAGATGTAGTAGGAGATCGGCTGCTGGTTCGGTGTTGATGCATTTAAGAGGCTCCAGGATCCATCGTAGTCACCGACGTGGGTTTGCCACTTGGAAAGCGGTTATGGTACCAAGTGGTGAAAGGTAAGCGTACCTTTCAAGGAAATTGTCAACTCAAACCTTCTTCAGAGTTGTTTCTTTTCCTCAGCTATTTCTTCTGGCACCCAGAGCAGACACACATGTAAAAAACTGATGGGGTGTAATTATTTGTCCCTGGTAAGTTCTTTGAAGACTGGCCCTGGCTTCCAATGGCTTAACGGTGCCGCCAACCCTGTCGAAAGCGCCCTTTTCATAGGACGTTGCAAAAAAAGTTCCACTCAGCCAATCAATTGACTCATTTTCATGGCAGCAAAACTTTCGACAATTTTTCTTGTTCTTGTACTGTGATGATGCCCCATCTGAAAAATAGTAAATTTTTTGGACAGCAGGGAATTCTTGCTTACGAAGTTTTCATGCTTTAGCTTCAAATGTAGCCACAGCCTCTGTCATGTGGCGAACACAGTCCTAAATGCATTTGCAAGCGATTTAACACAGACGCCCCAAGAATTCTGAACAATGGTATGCCATGAATGCGCGTATCGTGACTTGTGAATACACCCAGTGGTACGATTGAAGCTATAATTATCTGCGAGGTGTAAAACAACCATCTTCCCCTCATTTTTCGGCTGGTTTTTATCTCTCGCAGGAACTTTGCTTGCAGTTGGTTTATTAAGCGGTGCATCTTGAAACAGGCTACAGTGCCTAAAAACTGTTCCGGAAATTTTGAAGAACTTAAAAATATTTTCTCTAGTACGCAGGGAACACCTGCGATCCAGTTTTCAACATGGAAATCCTCAACTTTGTCCATATCTATACAACGCTCTCCAAAATGCACAGAAGGGCGGCTTTGCCGGGGCACGCCGGACAAAGGCTGCGCAGTCTTCGTCGTCGATGTTACATACAACTACTGACATCAGTTCTTCTGTAGTTAGCCTCAATCCTGTGGCATGAAGCATAGGTTTAAAGTTTTGGTGCTCTGTGCAACTCCGGGCACAAACTGTGTGTGTGCCACTTCAGCCGGAGAAAACTGTGTGGTGGACCTGGAACTGTGAACCAAGAGAATCCGCACATTAGAAATCACGTTTTTTTTCCGCTCCTCGTACAGTTCTCTCAGATTTAGCGAGAGCAGTCGCTTTTGGTTACCGCTTATTACGTCTTTTCTTCCGGGCAGCCAGTACGAAACGGGATCGTCCTCATAGAATCTTCCTATTGAAAATTTCGCTTCTTCGCTGATGGGGCGTCCTGCTTTTATTTTAGTTGCGCCAATAACCACACCCTTGCTTCTAATCCGCATAGCTTCGCGCGCCGGTTGCGCCGAAGCGTGCATCAAAGTCGTAGATCGATTGCAAAAAAAAAAAAAAGTATTCCGCAAGCAAGTTATCCTTCCGCTCGTAATTCCAAGAGCTAAGTGAAAGAACTACAAAATATTAACAAGACGCTTCGTTTCTGGCACCGCGGAATGCCTGAGGATGCATGTGGAGTCACATTTACCAAGGCGTCATCATCAAGAAACCAACGAAACATGCGGTGGATCGACCTGCGCTGACGCCCCACCACTCCGCTGCCGCGCAGCAAGCTCCGTTGCAGTGAAGCGGACTTACAGCCCGCCGTCTGGGGCCGGGGTTGGTGCTCAATATAAAAATTATTTGCTCGCTTAAAACAAAAAGCACTCCGGTTAAACTTTCTGAAATAAATTCCTTTTCTACACCCTTTCAAGTTATCTTAAGCCTGTATTTTTACATGAACCGCCACACAGCGCGATAATTAAACGTCTGAACATGAGCAATTTTGCAAATTTTTCAAAGTTCATGTCTTTATCACGCCGAAACTACCCGCTTCCCGGCTCCCATATTTTTCTACCACACTAACCGTAAACAATATAAGCAATATATGCAGCCGCATTGTCTCTACAGAAGTTTCAATAGCTTTAAAAATTCGGTAAACATTGCTAAGAAACGCCACTTTGCTTCACCGCAAAGCGAATTTCTAAACACACTAGCAACTGTCAATGCATTGTAGCAAGGAAGCGCGCTTCTTTTTCTATCACCTGGAAATATTTCACTGCGATGCGTACTTTTTCATTATTTTCGCGATTTTTTTTTTCGCGACGTAGGTTTTCGTCACCACCGCGGTTTTCAAATGGCTGTAAGAGACAGAAATTTTTCTCCCGCCACAAATAGGCATGAATAGTGTAGGGAAGTGATCAACCATGAATTTTTATAGTGTAATCGTAAGTTGTCGAGTGAACTCTCTGGGTCGTTTGGCGTGGAATGGCCCCATGTGACTGAATGTTTTGTGCGCATCATCCTACATCTTTTCCTTTTTTATAATTTTTTTACGCTTTTTCTTCATGTGGCGTAGCAAGCCAGCGTGACGGCCCGGCTGACATCGTCGTTTTCCATTAAATGTATTGTCGCGAAGCCGAGGTCTCTTTATGTTGTTCGTTCGTTTTTTTTTTTTTTTTTTTGCGTTCTGTGCCCGCAGCCAGGGCTCTTCCTCCAAAGTGTTGTGTGTGAAAGCGCTTCGGACGCGGCTGGGCCCTGGCTCTTTTTTCTGAGAAACGGCTCCGGCGCGTGTGTCTGCCCGTCGGCCGACCAGGAGACGACGGCTGTTGAGGAGAGCGAGCCGCTGTCTCGGCTTCTGTTACCGCGGCTGCGGCGTTCCATGCCCCCCCGTGGCGTGTGCGCTGGTCGCGTTCGGGCTCCGTGTCTTCAGTGTTCTTCCGACGACCTTCCATTTTCCCCTGTTTACTTTAGTGCGTTTTTTCTAAACTACTTTCTTTACACGCGTGGTTCTCCGAGTGCGCGTTTTCGAGTCGAAACCTTGTGTCTGTGTTTTTGGTCCTTTTCACTTTGGCGGGGACATGTCTGATTGGAGCTAAGAAGCGTCTTCCTGATTTGCTGCGGGTGTGCCTTAGCCTTTTTCCACGCAGTCCGCACACGCTAGGATGCGCTTTTTCCCCCAATACGTCCCCCACCGGACAGCTTGAAGCAAATATAACGCGGCCCCTCTGGCTATTGATGGCGAGAGGGCGGCCTGCACCAGCTCACGTCAGAAACTCTGCCGCCCGTCGTCGTGCCCTCCCGCCGGGAGCCCTTCGCCCGCCAGCTATGTCCCGCTAAGTACCCTTAATCTTTTGACTGTCTTTTTCATCTATGTAATAAGTGTAATTGTTTCAAGTTCGTGTGTGCTAAATGTAACCAATGTCATCAGTAAAGTAAACAAGTTAATCTTTAAAACCTCTTCAACGTTTCGACTTCTTCACTGCAATCTTCATGCTACAGTAGCGGCAGTATGTGACCCAAAATACTCCGTTACAGTATTTTCTCTCTCTCTCTCTCTCTCTCTCTCTCTCTCTCTCTCTCTCTCTCTCTCTCTCTCTCTCTCTCTCTCTCTCTCTCTCTCTCTCTCTCTCTCTCTCTCTCTCTCTCTCTCTCTCTCTCTCTCTCTCTCTCTCTCTCTCTGTCTCTCTGTTACGTGTATTCTATACAGGTGAACCATTAACTAGCGAACGACGAGCCGCGCAAAAAATGCCGCAGTCATATTTCTCCTCCCATACTTTGGCGCCCACGCGCAAACGCAGAAACACACAGGAAGAACAACGCAATTTTTTCGCGCACTGGGTGGGCGTTTTGAGCGACACCCGGAGCTGCTTCCAAGTGCAGTGGTGCAACGAGATTCTAATTAAATCCCGTCCTGCGCCATCAGGAACCACGCAGTCGCGTACATTGCTTTGGATGTTTCTGAGCCGTCGGCTAGGGCCACGTTAATACGAAACTTGAATGGTCGGAGGATGCAACTGGACTAAATTAATTACGGGCTTTCATTAATGCCTTGACGCACCTGCACCTGCCAGAGCAGCCGTCGCGAAAAGAAATAACGATAAGCGACGGAGACGCGAGAACTTCAATTACCGCGCCGAGCGGGTCCGGCACGAGGGCATAGCACAACCGTGACTAAATGCTCTCGCCGTGCCTCATTTACTTGCATTTCCCCCTCTTTCGCCGTATGTGGCGCAGTTCATTATAACCACGCGTGGGTTCAGACAGTGGCAAGCCGCGCAAGAAGGATGGGGTGAGAAGCGGCGCGCGCGTAATGTTGTTTGTTACGGGCTTTCGATTCCTTTTATGGATGCCGTTTTACCCGACTCCGCATTCACCTTCCCTTTCTCCCCACGCCATTCCCGGGAGTCGTTTCTTGTCTTTTTTTTTTTTTTTTGCCCATTGCACGAATCTTGTGCCATCGCTGAGAAGCAAGAAGCTGCACAGGCAAGACGAGGCCAGTAGGTTGCTCGCAGTGTGTCGCACCGAAAAAAAAAAAAAAAATAGCGGTTCGGCTACGGTTCGGGTTCGGGTGAATTACTTTTGTTACGGTTCAGTTCCGGATCGGCTAAATCGCAACCTGAACAGGATGGCGAACCGATTCGCAATCTTGAATAGGTCCGCGAACACGTTGGATGAGTTTGATCATTAGCGAAGTGCGAAAAAAAAAAATGTGTTTGTGGTTGAAAACGACCACGCGCACAAAATGAAATTCTGTGGATTCAAAATACTGCTTTTCCCCCAAAAAGTTGCACAATTTTAAGGGCAACTGGAAGAAATTAGGCAAGCTTTTTAAATAAAAAAAACATGAAGAAGTGACGATTTATCAGCTACTTTCTCGCCAAGCCCTCGTGTCGTCCCAGGGACTACTTAAAACTAACAACCCCACACGGGGCCCCTTGAGTAATCTTGGTGACGGTATTGGAGACACCGCGGACCCCGAGCCCCCCAACATAACCTGAAACCTACCGTGGTGATGTGTTTAGATGTGAAGGATAAGAAACCACAAACGGTGGTCGTCGGAGTCGTGTTCAAGCTCCGGCGGATAGGCTCCCTGTCTGTTTACCAGGTAGGGAGCTCCGGGACCTCTCAAGCTATCCGTGTGAGGATTGTGAATGATGTTCCCCCGTCTCCTGCTTTTATACTATAGTGTATGGTATTTCCTAACACCCCCCAAACGTGATCGGTCCCTAGACAGACTCTTCAATATAAGGTATTCGAACTAGTCTGAATAAATATACCACAAATTGGGCGCTGCGGCGCCATACAAAATTTCCACCCCGTGTTCGTATCGGGCACGTAACCAGGATTTTTTTCGGGAGGGGGGCGGGGGGGGGGGGGGGAGTTTAAACCCTTATTTTGCCTGTAATGGGCGGCAGATGGGGATACGCCAAGCGTCCCTCGCGTTCATCCATTCCTGCTTCGTTCGTTCATCCCACCGGCTACCACGGTGACACACTGGCTGCAGTGTGTTTCTTAAACAAACTCCACGAAAGAGACGAGGCACAAACGTGCACTTTTTTCTAGTTTCATAATTTTCGCCTCATAATTCCGAAGCTGCGACTATAACTTCGTCACATCAGCATTTAAAAGCTCAACGGCTGCCCGCGCGCCAACCACCTGAAAGGGCAAAACCAGCTCCCCTTCAACCGTCTGTTTTCGGACGGCACCAGACAGCTTCGCGCGTGCCCATCATCACCGCCATTTCGACATCCGTTGTGTCGCCTTTCTGTCAGCACCCAACTCGCGCTCGCCTTAACCCGACAGGCCGTGCGCGAAAGCTGGCGGGAAGCAGAGGCCGCTCTCATTATCTATAATACATTCTCCCTTCACCGAGTGACAGAGTAATTACTCTTCCAGCTTCAGCAGCAGCACTGGTCATTTTTGCGCCGTAAGCTGGAACCGGGATGTGCGTGTTTGTGTAGGGAAAAGGGGGAGGGGGGTGAGGGAGAGGCGTACGGTAGGGCAACTAACGCACACGGCCGGCGATGCTAAAATGTGTGAAGCGGAGAGAAAAACGGAGGCACTTGACAGCCGGCGTCAAGTGTTGCTGCGGGCAGCCTGTTTTAACTGAGCAGGGGGCGAGAAAACCGCTCAAGCGGCAGCCGCACCCTCCTCGACACCTCTTCCAACCACCAACCCACTCTTCTCTTGCTTTCTTGGCTGCCTTCGTTGTATTTTCGTCGTCTTTTTCGGCGCTCCTTCCCGAAGCAGTTGTTTCCATTTTACGGACCACCGCTCGCTGCTTGTCTCGGAGGAAGATTAATGAAACACGCCGCGGCGTGTTTCTCCCAGGAAGCCGATCACGGGAACAGGCGAAAGAGAGAGGGGAACGCGCGAAGCATTGAAGAACGAGCAGCTTCCTTGAGCGCAACCCCGGTTGGAACTTCGTGGCTCTTGGCGGCTGCTTGCTGTTGAGCACGTGTCGTGGTTTCTTCGCCGACTTGGAAAGCCCAAATGCTTGTCTGTAAACATACGTTGAATGATGGATGGGCCTAGCAGACGGCTTTTGTAGTCTTCGCTGTATGACAGCGCCACACGTTTGTTGTGACCTTATCTACTGTTGTTGTTCCCGCTTAGAAGACGAAATCTTTTTAGGGCCTAGTTTCACACAGTACATGCTGAATTAGCCGTCTCGGCTAGAATACGGACCTTTGTGTTGAACGTAAATTAAAGTACTGCGAGCAAATAAGCACAGTTTAGGACAAAGCAACAGACACACGTAACGGAACTAAACAAATAGCAGATCGACTGAGCATCGCATGTAACTTTAGTCTCTTGCTGTGATACGCAATAAAGACATAGTATTGACGTAAGTATTGACAGTAGTAGTAGTAGCAGTAGTAACAAACTATTATCTGTGCACAGTACTTGCATTTTGTCCTGGGTGGGTGACGTCCCTCGTCCGGGATGCCATTGGCCCTGGCCGTCCGCCTCGCCCTTTCTACAAGCCAGAGTTGATCCTCAAGGCCGGAGCTCGAAAGGTGGGCCTCGCACTGCTCTCGGCTTGATTAGGCAACGAGCGGTACGTCGATGTCCGCACAATGTGGCATAGATGCTCGAAACGGAGCAGTACTTGGATTCCAAGTATGAAAGGCGGGAAAAAGACACATAGTTACCGCTTTATACAGCGATCAATTAAGAGTGGCGGCCTATGAACGGGTGTGTAACAGCACCAGTAACGTCCTTCAGCTTTAAGCTTCCCTGTCTCGCAGATGATTACAAACAACCACTACCATCGGCCATGACGACCATCACAGTTTGCGGGTCGCGTCACATGTTCTGTGATTAATGAATTTAAGGTGACCGGAAGCGTGTAGCTGGAGAGAGATAGAGAGAAAACACTTTATTGGCTGAGGAAGCGACCAAGGAGAATTGAAGTCCTTATGTTGGCGACGGGTAAGGGCTGAACGTCCACCCCATCAGGACGTCTTCTCCTTGAGTTAGGTGGGCGAGCTCGTGGTGACCGTAGGCCGATGCCTTTCGGCGACCTCTACCGCCCTCTTGACCAGGCGTACCTGTAGGTCCGGGTCGGGGCTGCGAAGCGAGGCCTCCCACCTCTCCTCAGAAGGGATTTCGGGGGAAGGGTCCTGGGGGCATGCCCAGATGATGTGGGCCAGGTTGGCATGAGCGCCACATAAGGGGCACGCCGAGGTTGGGTAAAGGCTGGGGTGGATATGCGTCATAACGGCCGGATTGGGGAAGACTCCCGTCTGGAGTTGGCGCCAGACGTGGCTTTGTTCTAATGTCAGGGATTTGTCCGCCCGAGGATAGATCCGGCGGTAGAGGAGGTAGTAGGTGGTAATATCGTGAAAACCGATCAGACGGTCCCGCGCGGACCGGGCTCCGTGGTAAGGATACGGGTTCGGCCCTGCCCGGATAGTAAATCCTCGGGCTAGGTCATGGGCCACCTCGTTTCCCTCGAGCCCAGAATGCGCGGGGGTCCAGATCAGTCGTACTGGGGATTGCGGGGGGTTCCTGAGCAAAATTTTGAGCGCCGTTGGGGATATGCGTAGAGCGGCAAAATTTTGGAGAGCGGTTTTAGAATCTGTAGTGATTGTTGCGGGGGTAGGGTTGAGTGAAAGGGCCAGCGCTATCGCCGCCTCTTCCGCCGGTTCTGGGATGGGCGTCCGGACTGTAATGGAATCAATGATGCTGGTTTGGGGGTAATTGCAAACAGCGATTGCGGTGAAAGCCTCATGGTACCTGTATTCCGCTGCATCTACGTACACTACTAACGGGTCGTTTTTGTATTTCTTGTGCAGGGCGCGGGCTCGTTGTTCCCTTCGATCAGTGTGGTACGTGGGATTCATGTTGCGGGGAAGTGGAAAAAGCGATGCGCGTTTGCCATTTCGAATAGCCACGTTGGTTGTGGAGTTACCATCACAGAGCTTTCCGGCTTGTCCCGCTGCAGAACAGGTGAGATGAAAAGAGCAGCTTGTCGTGGTGTGCTTTTTTTATGCTGCTGCTGCTGGAATCACATCTTCCAGAATTTTTTTGTTACCGCACTGAGGAAGCGTGAAACCTAAAGCTTTATTCATACGCGGAGGGAGAATAGCAACAACAAAGCGCCTTCAGCGTCATCCAAGTCATGAATAAATTTGTGTTCCTTTACAGTCGGTAAAGGAAAAAGGGGGTATTTGTGCGGGACGCAGCGTCATGGCCAGGATTTCGGGACACGGCGTCGAGTTTCGAAAAACTGACACCACGTGGCGTCGCGACCTGAAGACACAATTCCTTCTCTCTTGTTCTCTCCCCCGCGGTGCGAGAAGCAGGGCCTTCACACAGGGTCTAGCCGCTCGCGACGGTTTCCCAAAGAGGCCAGCTTTTCGCCTTTGAAATTCGCCGAACCAGGAAGGAAAAAAAAAAAAAAAAAACAAGAGGGGAGCCCTCACAAAACGACCCCGCATGGGCTGCGGTTCCCCCGTGTGTAGGGTGCCTCGATGCGCCCCCGCTCTGCGGGCGCGCATCGAGGCACCTTACCCGTGTGGACGGGGAGGGCTCGCCCCGCTCGGACGCCTGCTTTTTTCGTGGCGCTCGTGCCGCATTTCTCACTCGAAGGAAAGACCCGGGTAAAATTTTCTTTCGACTTGTGAAACAATGTGCGTTAGTACGTATCGAGCAGGCTCGGGTCAACTGCAGCGTCGCTAATGAGTTAACTTTTGCCAGTGTCGTCTTGTCGTCTGCTACGGACGCATCGTCTGCTCACCGCGCCGCTCGACCAGCCCGGTGTCCTGGCTATTTCACGGAATGAAACGTGTTGTTGGGGGACGTCGGTTCCGAAAGCCTTTCAGGTCCCATGGGTCACCTTTTCGACATTAAGGGGTCATCTGTTCAATTTGTCACAGGGCATTTTTATTTCCTTCCGCTTGCATGATACTTGTTCGCACTTGGCACATCCCGAACTTTTTTTTTGCTGTTGAACAACTTGCACAAATTGCGTTGGTACATTGATTCGTACAGTCGGGGACTTAATTTTATAGACCACGCGAGCGCGTGGCAAAAGCCACCGATGCGCGCTCTGGAGGCCCAGCGCCTGTTGTCGAGACCGGCGCGGCGCGCATGCGCGTCCTGTTTTACTCGCAGGCACGCCGATTTTCTCGCTTACTGCAGTGGTGCTGCAATGGTCACTCAAGCACCGCATAGCGACGCCTTTGTAGCATTCCTTTCTTCGCGATGGCACATTTGGGGCCTAACGTGACAATTGCGACGCTTTCGCGCAAGTGCTCCTCGCGTCCTGATAAACACTTGCGCGGAATGTTTTATTTTGTTTGTTTTGTGCTTTATCGTGTATAGACGATGAGACTAGCGGCTTGCGAACGGCGTCCCCGAATGAAGCGCGTACGAAGCACAGTCTCACGGTACCGCTCCACCGACTAAATGCCAGCTGTATGAATAGCGAACCTTTATTCCCGTTGTTTATTTTGTAATTTGTCCACTGAACATATATTTCAGCTCGCTCTCGGCTGCCCATAAAGTAGCGATTTGTAAGTTTAATAAAAGAAATTATTTCGGTTTTTTTTCTGCCTATTTCATTACTTAAAAATGATAGAAATGCGCACCAATATAAATTGTCTGTTCGCTCTACCCGTCGCACTCGTAAAAATGGTACCTCGGGTTCCCATTGAATTGAAATTATTCGCTACTTTTGAGAATACGTTTTCCAAAGGGACATTTGCCGGCTTACTAATAGGCCAAGAGCTGCTGTTAGGGGAGGAATTCATGCCTACGGGGATGAATTGCTCCAAGGCCGGAGCGATTCTTCAAGGTCGGCATGCATTGATTGATTATGAGGTTAAATTTGCTGATCTGGGGACGTGTAACATGCACCGAAACCCCGAATACTCTTGAACCTTTTCGCTTTTTGCCGCCATCAGAAAAGGGCCACCTTGCAGATGCCCAGCGGAGCGGAAGGACAAGGTCAACAACGAAAAAGGAGCTGATTGTTTTTCAGTGGTTGAACACCCGTTCATTAGTGACAAAAGCATTTGAAAGGCCCTAAGTGGTGATTAATATCACGGCGAAAAGTAGTGAATAATGTTATGGCGTTTCTCGATGGGAACCTGAGGTGTCGTTTTGAATAATGCCGACGCGCAGAACGAACAGACAATTTATATGGGTACGCATTTCTATCATCTTTAAGTAATGAAGTAGGCAGCAAAAACACTGAAATAATCTCTTTTATCAAACTTGCAAATCACCTACTTCATGGGCAGCAGAGAGCGAGCTGAAATATAGGTTCAGTGGACAAATTACAAAATAAACAAGGTGAATAAAGGTCGGCTATTCATACAGCTGGCATTTAGTCGTCGGTAGCGCGGTGCCGTTAGACTGTGCTTCGTACGCGCTTCATTCGGGGACGCCGTTCGCAAGCCGCTAGTCTCATCGTCTATACACGATAAAGCGCAAATCAAACAAAGAAAACATTCCGCGGAAGTGTTCATCAGGACGCCAAGAGCCCTTGCGCGAAAGCGTCGCAATCGTCACGTTAGGCCCCAAATGTGCCATCGCGAAGAAAGGAATGCTACAAAGGCGTCGCTATGCGGTGCTTGAGTGACCATTGCAGCACCGCTGCAGTAAGCGAGAAAATCGGCGTGCCTGCGAGTAAAACAGGACGCGCATGCGCGCCGCGCCGGTATCGACAACAGGCGCTGGGCCTCCAGAGCGCGCATCGGTGGCTTTTGCCACACGCTCGCGTGGTCTGCAAAATTAAGTCCCCGACTGTACATTAGAATTAATCAGGTGTCTGATATGTGGGCGTCTTTTGAAGACGCATGCAATTAAACGAAACGAGCTTTTCTTTTTCTGCTCGCTTTTAATTTCTACGCGCGAACATTCACACCCGAATTCAGGAAAATTATTTTTCCTATGCTAATATCTGCATTGACAAATAATTTGCAGCACAAAAACATTTCGCGTTATTGTTGCAAAGCACAAGCGGTAGAGCAAGATCATAATCTATTATTTCGGGGTTCATAAAAAACCAAAAATCAAATGCCTCAACCCTTACCTACTTTGCGTTAAGGTTGAGGTGCAAGTATACTAACATTACGAGTAACGGAAAACAAAGAAATACGCAATTAACGCGACAGTGCCAAAACAAGCAGATGAGCATATGCAAGTCTTCGGCAAGTAAAAGAAAAACACGTTATGAATGTTTTCTATTGCGTGGGACGCGTCCGCTCAACGGGCTTTCCGGTGCCTCCAAAGCTAAAAAAGACGCACGCCGGCCCGACGAGAACGCTTCTGAAAAGAGCACGTGCTGGATCGACTTGCACGCGCTAGCCCCTGAGGCAGCTTTGCTCAAGAAGAGAAAGGTGCTACTGATTGCGGGTAGGTTCTTCTTTTCTTTTAGACGTACACTAAAATATTTTAATACTCCCCGCCCCAACCACCGGCTAGTGTGCGACATGATCAGTGAACAATATTCTTGGACTAGCGCTCTTACGTGAAACGCCCTGTCCGTCATACTACCTGAAATGGGGTATGCTACCGTACTGTAAGTAGTATTTTTATTTACAGTACGTTCCCCGGGTATGTGCCGAGTCATAGTCACGAGGAGAAGATAAGAAATTGGCTGCGTATCTGGTTGCTTCGCTGCAAATGTATACCATAGCCTTCGGCCGCCCCCGCCTCGTAACATCCTCCCCTCTCCCCCTCACGCTGTTCTTCTCCCCCTGCCTCCCCCATAATTAATGCAATTGAAGTTTGATGAATTAGATTCAATTTTCCCTCGTTTTCTTGGTTCGCGCGCCACCTGTTGGGACCTTTTCTTTCAATTGTTCTTGTAACAGCGCCTCAAAAACCTCACCCCGCCTGGGTTCCTGGCTTCTCTACCTACGCTTCCAAGAGCTGCTGAGGTATTCGTGAACAAGTGCCACTCCCTAACCAAAGCTGATCTGCACCACCTCATTTGGTTTTGCCCCAAATTAACTCGCTATAGAAATTTCTCTGCCCCCACCAACGATCCCGCGATAGCCATAGACCCTCACTCCGTGGGCACTCCCATCCTTCACAAGATTGCTGTATTCGCAGTCACAAGCGGTCTAGCACGAGCTGTATAGAACGGCCGGTCTGCTCCCCTTCCTTACCCATTCCTTTGATCCTATTCCCCCAACAGGCCTAGGGCCAGCCTTGCCCCAAATAAAGGTTTCTCTCTCTCACTCTTGAGGAGACATCTTTCTTTTATTATATTTACTTTTATCTGGCCTGTTTTTAACACCGTCTTTTACCGCATTTTTATTAAAACCAATCGCACGTCTATTTTTGAATAAAAGAACGCTGCTGCGGCCAGTTATGCACTAATGTTTTGCCTCAATTATGCCTAATGCTTTTTTAAAGACGATAGTCTTTCTTGGGCTACTTAAACGCGATTGATTGATTGATATATTGTAAGGGCCTTGGTTACTCGGTGAGGTAAGGCGTTTATTGTACGACTAAGCCGTCTCGGAACACCGGACCAGCAACCAACGATGATGATCCTCAGTCTCGTAGAAGACGAAGCGTTCCTCGATGTGTTTGGTGATGCGGATAATGGAGCAGTGAAATAAATGATTTCCTACGCTTCGGAGTCTCGCGCTCACAATATCTTTATTTGGCGAGCATGAAGCGCAGATGTTAGGGCGCCCGCCCGGTGGACGGCACCGATTCAGCCACCGGTTCAAAAGTTATAAATATTATTAAACAAGACGCTTATATACGCAAAACCGTTCCAAACTTCTAAAACTGCCAAGATTTGTCATACATGTCCCAATAATATGGCGCGAAGGAAACCCCAGGTACATTTGAGGCAAAATGTAAGCACATAACCGGGATTACGCGCGTTCTTTTAAATAAGCATAGACATGGCCTTGGTTTTCACGATAGCAATTTAAAAAAGAGGCGTTAAAACAATGGTTTGACCAAAAAATACGAAAAGAAGCTGGCGCCCCAGCCTCGAGCTCGAGCGCAACCCTAAGCCGAACAGTAGCAAAGGTTCCAACAGATGGCGTGCGAGCTCTGCAGCGCGGGAAAAGTGGATTTAATTTAGCTAACCTCCATCGCGTCAGACGCGCGAGGAGTGAGAGAGGGGGGAGGAGAATGTATGAGACGGCAGGGGCTGCAGAAGACTATCGCCTTTCGACGACATTTGCAGCGAAGCGAGCAGATACGCGGCCAAGTTTTTCTTCTGAACACTATTGACACGTAGAAATATATGCACTCCGCCAGGTTCAGTAGCTTGGGACGGTTTTGCCTATATATACTCCTTGTTCCAGCATTGTTTCATGTTTGGCCCAGCGGCTGAATCGAGTGACAGACGGACAGATAGACAGACAGAAAAGAAAAAAGGACGATTGAGAGTGCACGTTCGGCAACTGGACACTAATGCTTTCTCAATCACTGTATCATAAAAAAGTGCTTAGGTGTCCTCGGAATTTACACCTAGGAAAGAGAGCTGCAATTATTGTGTGTGGCACCGAAGGGTGCACAGAAAAGGCACAGTTCAGAAGCTTGGTGCGCAAGCTTAGCAATAGACGTCTTTTTTTGGAAGTGCCTACGTTTGAGCAAGTTTTATTTGTTACAAGTCTTAATGAAAACCGTTTCTTCAGCTCATTTACACAAAGTTTCATGAACGACAGCATAAAGCTTTAAGAGCTGCATAATTTGTCCCTTTCGACGTCAGTGTAACATTATATGTGCCGTAACATCGTTAAATATCTCTTTTTGCGCAGATGCAAGGCGCCACACAAGGCGGCAAGAAGCTGCTCTTTTTGTGACTTTCTGAACCCTCGCCCGCGCCCCTAGAAAAAAATAAGATACATAATAATTGGTATTGCCTAAAGGAGTTATTAAATAAAGCTCTAAAAAATCTCAAATTCTGACCGAAAACTTTCAAAGCATAAACACAAACGATGCAATCAGTGCGTAGACAGTCATCCATAACCTAATACCTACGCAAATAATAAGTTGCCGAAAGTTTCACACAAATAAGCGCACAAATCCGTTCGCAGAAAAGTTGGCGTACGAAAATGTCGGTGCACCGGAATGCTTGCACCATAACATCTCGCATTGAAATGTTCCAGTACATCGAAATGTCCTAGACCCGTCTAAAATGGGCCGTTCATAGGCGTCTAAATAGTAGTAACTTGGAATCCCAAACATCAATGCTCAACATTGGGGTTAATTTCAGGTGCAGCACTACCATTGCGTTCGTATAATTCACGACACTTTAACTGTAACAGTGTGCTGTAAATGTATAATTGCTTCCATTTCGGTTAAGCGCCATTGACTTTTTCACGTATATGCATGCTTCTTACGGCGTCGTTTATACTTTTTATAACCGTTTTTAACGCATATCAGTTTTTAACTGGTGCTGTTCTGATGGAAGCGCCTTGGAAGCAGTGGAGCGCGGCCACAATTTTAATATTTACAATTAACAAAATATCAAACACATTCTCTAGAGCGCACACAAGAATGAGAAAATTCGGAAAGCTTAAAGGCAACAAATATTGAACAAAAAGCTGCGGGAAAAAAACTGCGAAACTACGGCAATATACTGGGAATTTTTCAAAAGGATGAAAAACAATTAATTAAACTTGAACACACCTCTAATTAATATATTCCCTCTGGTAAAAAGCGTTTAAATAGCATTGGGATGAATGGTACATAAATTGAATAAAATAACAATTTAAACGAAAAAAACCAACGAACATTGGTGAATCTATAAACCGGCATTCGAGAAAACGATTTTTGATAAAACGGACGCCGCTTCGATATATAATAGCGTTAAAAAAGCGGCGCTCGTTCAGCTCTTGGCAACCCCCCTTGCGCCATAATTTCAGTCTCAGAAACTTTAAGATAGTGCTTTATTTTTATTTATTTACTATTTATTTCATACTTCCAGCCTGAGTGCCAGGCCTTAGGCATGTGTGGGAATAGATATATACAGTAACAAGGACGGCATGATTACCTGTATACAAAAGAAAAACACAATACAGCAAAAGAAGAGAAAACGCTAAACAGATTACAAATACATTCATACTAATCCGTATGTAAAAAAAGACAAAATGGCATACCTGCGCGCAAACATATACGTTTTACACCATTTAACGCATCACTGCAGGATACCGTGCGGATAACTTATTTTCACATTTGACACCGTACTAACATAGCGTTATTTGCCACCTCAGAAAAAAGAAAGAAAACGAAGAAGCAAAAACTGTACAGAGTAGCGCGTGTGGACACGTCGTAGGTCCTTCAGGCACAGTTCTTGTGCTGGAAAGTCTTCCCCCCCCCTCCCCCCTCCCCCCCCCCGCGCGCGAAAAAACCAGGGGAGCACGCTTTGTTTGCTCTGCCCAATCTAAAAATGAGGAGGGGGGACAGTCAAGTCAGCCAAACCTTTTCAGTGGCAGCAATTATCTCCCCCACTTCCTTGGGATAAACCAGGGGCGCAGGCCTTGTTCGTCCTCGTGCACACTACCGACTGCCTCTTTGTTACTCTCAGCGACAACAGATGGGAACCCTCCCTGGTTCCGCTGAGGAGAGGCGAGTGTTCGGGTGGAGACGGTCCTCCTCTCCACTCCTTCCAGGAAAAAGGAGGGGGATGGGGGCGCCACGTAGCGTCAGTTTTTCGAAGTTTGTGGCGATACGCCTCACCCCGGGCATGAAAAGTGTTGCAGGGAACCTACACAAACAACGTTGCAAAAAATCTACAATAACAGGTTTGTAGCCCATAACCTGAAGTACTCAAACCCGGGAGTCGTTTTTTCTATCTGTTTTCTGAGCGCCACAATTTTGTGTTAACTAGTGCGGAACGACCTGAAATCCAGCCTGTTCTCATAGGCCGCAGCAGAAAAATTTTAGACGGCCCGGGAACCTCGTGAGTTAGTCGTACAAGCCCAATATTTTGTCACGGCATGCCGCTAGAGCCGTGCTACGGATATCCCGGAGTCGGTTTTTCTAGCTGTCTTCGTTATTAAACGGCGGCCGTTTCTTTTTTCTGCCCCATTCAGTTACGCCCCGGACGGGCGAAGCGCCGGGAGAGGGGCGCAGTCAGGTTTCCGCGGCGCGTGTCCCTCAATCCTGGGGATGTGTGCGAGCGAAACAAGCTCTCCTTCCCATGCAAAATGCGGGTCAGTGGACTCGCTACGTTTTCCCCGCACCCATGTGTTCCGTGCGAGAGCACTTACATCGTCGGCGAGCGTGCCTTTAAGTGTCTGAAGTGCGGCTCTCCCGGGACACCGCGGCGGCGATCCCTTCAAGACTCTCGAAAGAGCGGGTGTAAACAAGCCGCAATTGAGACACTTCCGCTCCGTCCGCTGCGGCTGCGTTGGCTGGAACGCGCGAACGTAGCTCTGTTTAGTTTCAAGCGCCTACTCACGGCTATAGGTCGCGCGGCTTATGTTTATGCTGCCATAGTCGGCTGTGCAAGCAGCCTTCATCTATGGTGGGATAGAAAGCTGCAAGTTCGTTGGCTTGATATGGTTGACTTCAATGCCGCTTCTCCGCACTGAGCTGAAGGGGGAGTTTCGCCATGGTTTATTTGTTATATGCTTACCGCAAGATAATCCCAGCATGTGCACGTGTTAGAACCATTTTAGTGTTAAGAGGACATTGCGTACCTTTTATAGCGTGCGTCGCACAACTACTCGTTTCTATGTAATGCAGTTGTCATGGTGGTTCTGCGTTGGGCCGTTCAGTTTCTTTGTAGCAAATTTTTAATGTGTGAACATCAGGCAAACTTTATTTGGCCCAACTGGCGAAAAACATGGTCTCCCCAGATTGGCATAACAAAACCGCGTGGCAGAAAACTTCGTGCAAAAAGCATGTCCAGACATGCCGATAAAACTATTCATGGCAGGCGATTTAAACAAAGCAGGGTGGTATAGAGTGAGTGAGTGAAGGTCTTTTATTAACACAAGGAGGGCCCAGGGGCCGGAAGGGGGAGAAGGGGGAAAGGGGAAGAGGTGGTCACGAGGTGATGTTCATTTGAAGATCCTGGAGAGGAATAGTCAGTTCCTGAATGCACACATAGGGGTGGTAGACCCCGGCTAAACTACTTTTGCGAGGCCACTCTCGAGAGCGAAGCGCCCAAGGGCAGCAAGGAAATCGGGGTCGCTGAGTGTCGTGGGAGGTATCTCGCGTGGATTTGGTAGGGCATTCAACAGGATGGGGCGGAAGGATTGGTACGCAGAGCAGTGCCAAATAAGGTGGGTCAGGTTTGCTATTGCAGCTGTCTTGCAATATGGGCAGTAGGGCGGAGGATCGCCGTTCGGGTGGTGCCATTTGCGTGTTATGTGGGGAGTCAATGCAGCGTTCGCACGAAATTTGTTAATAAAAACTTCGGCAGGACGAGTTAGGGATGGGGCGTTATGCAGGAAACCTACAGGAGTGGCAGCGGCAAGGCGGTTGTGCCTAGCCTGCCGAGCGTGATCCAGCTGTTGCCTGAGGGAGAGTGGGGGAGCAGGGCTGTCAACCAGTGGAGGAGTTACTCGAAGACTCTCCTGCGCTGCCTCATGGGCAGCCTGGTTGCCAGAACCCTGAGCCATGTGTCCCGGTATCCACGCAACACGTACAGAGGTACCATTGCGAGCAAGCAGACTAATCATATGTTGAATCTGATGAACCAAAGGGTGATCGGAGAAGGGTTTCAGGAGCTCACGTAGCGCCATTTGGGAGTCAGTCAGGAACCGAATGCGGGGTGGTAATGGGGCAGACGTCTCGTATGTCAAGTGGTCGAGGGCTGCGAGGATGGCATGTAGCTCAGCGTCCATTA
Source organism: Haemaphysalis longicornis (assembly GCF_048455015.1). Classification (NCBI taxonomy): domain Eukaryota; kingdom Metazoa; phylum Arthropoda; class Arachnida; order Ixodida; family Ixodidae; genus Haemaphysalis; species Haemaphysalis longicornis. The sequence goes on from NW_027526460.1 coordinate 32,132,543, forward strand.
TAGAAGTAGTGGATGTTTGTCGAGTTCTAGCGCCGTCTAAACTAGGTATACCTGGACATCACCAAGCCAGTCCCATGCGACTAGCAGACACGCTCGCGTCTGTGTAAATGTCTTGTTCATCAGGGAGTTTAGCCTCCAGAGTGCGAGAAACAGCGTGATGGCGAACTCTGGATCGGGATCTTGGGACGCCTATGCGTTGCACGTTGTCAACCTATAAGGGCCGTTTCCATGGGGGAGGGGGAGGCTGCGGTAGGGTCTGGGGGAGCGCCATTTGCGAGTCCCAAGCTGTAAGAGCCGCACCCTGCCAGGTCAAGGAACGGCGATCTTCGTGCAGCTGTCGGGTTTCCTCGAGGAGCAGTTCGAGCGGGGGTACCGGGGCTGATTGATTCAGGGCTTCCGTGCGGGTATGGCGCGGAAGTCCAGTAATGGTGCGAAGAACGGCCCGATGAAGAACGTGAAGATGCTTCATATGCACTTTGTTGAGCTTATAGACAGGTGCGCCATACGTAAGTCGACTCATTGCCACTGCTCGAGTAAACGTAAGGCAGGCTGACTGGCATGCTCCGCCGTACTTGTTAGACATGCGCGAAATGAGACGAAGCATGGGTTTCCAGTTGCGCTTAAGCTGGCTGATCCAACACTTAGCGCTATTGTTGCTGGCCAACGGGACTCCTAAAATACGAATTTGCCCACTTTTAGGGGAGACTGGCGTGTCGCCGAGGTAGATGACCTTGCATAAATCCGGTGGGAGCTGATGGCGACCATGAACAAGGAGAAATTCCGTCTTTTCCGGGGCAATCTCAAGTCCTAGTGTCGGAAGGGTTTCATTGAGGCTGTTAGCGGCACCTTGAAGTTCGTCCAACATGTGATCCGGGTCGGAAAAGTCGGCGGCTTCTACCCAAACCGTGAGATCATCAGCGTATATTGCAAACCGGGCGGCAGAGTCCCGTTCGAGCGTACGAGCAACCCGGGCCATGGCTAGGTTGAAAAGCACAGGCCCCAGGATAGAGCCCTGGGGCACGCCCCTATCCAAGTAGTAGGTCCTGGGGCTCCATCCCGGATACGTGCTGCTAAGACGAATGGGCCGGTTCTCAAGAAAATTGCGTACCCAGTTTTGGGCCCTCTGACTAGGGAATGCATGAGCTAGCTCCTCGAGAATAGCAGCCTGACTAACGCGATCGAATGCTTTGCGCATGTCAACTGAAAGGACGTAGTCAGGGTTACCCGCCCGGGAGGTGCGATTTAAGACTCGGCGTAGCAGCCAAAGACAGTCATGGGCACTCAGATTTGGACGAAAACCCGTCTGCGCCGGGTGGAACCATGGTGAGACATACTCGAGATGATGTTGAAGGCGATTATTAATGAGGCGTTCTATGAGTTTACAAAGCACCGGGGTTAAGGAGATCGGTCGGAGGTTAGATATATTAGTAGAGTCTTTGTGCGGTTTTGGTATTGGATGAATATGCGTAACTTTGAGTTGTTCTGGAACTTCGCCAGTGGCCCAGTAATCATTAACAAGGTCCAAGAGTGCGGCAATGGTGGAGCCATCTAGATTACGAAGGTGTTGCCATGTGAGGCCATCATGTCCCGGGGCCGAGCGTTGTTTACCCTGGAAGAGCGCAGCCTGAAGTTCGGCAAGAGTAAACGGCGAGTCAAGGTCCGCGGAGGGGGCTGGGATGGTGATTACTGGTAATGGCGGATGCTGCTGGAGGGAGGCGTGAGGGAAGAAAGTCGTGATGAGCTGATGCTCGACCGTTGTTGGTGGATCTTTGAGGGTAAGAGAGGCAAACAGAGAAGATTTCGGTTTCCTTTTATTAGAAAGGGCCCGATAAAGGCCCCACAATTTATATAGCCCTCTTTCCTGCCCTAGCTTGTCGTAGAGGCTGTGCCAATGCTCATTTGATAGTACTCGCTGGTATTCCCGGATCAACTTGTACTGGCGCCGTAGCTTTACAAGGTCTGAATGGCGTTTGCCGTTGTGGGCATAACGGGCAGTGAGTGCATGCGCCCGTTTCCATAGGTTGGCCATATGAGCGTCGAGGGCTGGTGTTGAGGAGTCGCATTCAATATCTTCAAGTGCACTATCCCGAGCCGTTTGAATGGTATTGATGAGCGTAGAGAGGGTTATCGGACCTGCGAGAGCAGCCTGTGCGCGGAAAGCCCCCCAGTCCGTGCGTGTGAGCCGTTGGCGCGTGCGAAAGCGTTTGCCGTTTAATGTAATGAGTATGGGGAAATGATCACTACCCCACGTTGTGGAGTAGGGGGCCCATTCGCGAACGATGCCGTGAGACGCAATGGTGAGATCAGGGGAGGTGTTCCGCTGGGAAGGATGGAGGCCAATGCGGGTAACAAGAGTAGGGTCGTTAAGAATTTGAAGCCCGCAATCGTCAACCATGGTTTCCGACCGAGTTCCCGGCCATCCGTAGAAGGGTAGCCCCAAGTGGTGCTGCGGGCTCTTGCTTCGGCCACTCTCTAAAACCTCTATTCGCGATATTCCAAAGAACGCTCTAGCTGCTCTCATCAGAGGCACCGCCCCTACCTTAGAATTAGCAGAACTTTCCACGCATAGGTATGACCTCGCTGGAAACTCCATTCAGATCACTCTTTACGATAAGGAACATGCTGCATGCTTATTGTCAGCTAACTGTGTTCAGTTCCAGCACGCAGGCCGTCAGGTTACTGTACCCATTGAGCTCAAACCCCTACCAAATCGCACTAACACATCACGTGGCGTCATAACGGTCGAGTCGAACGACACCAACGAAGACATACTGCAATGGATACGCTGCGAGCAAGCAGATGTACTAGCAGTTCAACGCATTGGCAAAACTAATCGGGCAGTTTTGACTTTTGACTCCCCCACACCACCACGAGTCGTGAAGTACTACATGGCAATCGTCAAAGTGGCTCCCTATCAACCCAAGCGGATGGTGTGCTTCAGCTGCCACACGGTTGGCCATATGTCTAAATACTGCCCACGAAAACCTGTCTGTAAAAAATGTGGCCGTACACACGACGAGACGCTGCCTTGCGAGCGCACGCTCTTTTGCGCCGCGTGCAAGAGGGATGGCCACCTGGCTGTCGACCCAAAATGTCCCAGTCGAACGGCTACCCCTCCGCGGACTACTTCGCGTATCCAGGAAGGTATTACGTGGGCGGACCGCGTTGTTGGACGCACCAGCCCCCGCACAGATGAGGCAGCGCCGCTTTCTTGCCCAGCTATGGAAGGCTCGACGCCGTCCAACACAAACGGACTTGTTAATCAAGACATTTTAAGACAGCTCGACGACCTGCGCACAGAGCTGAAACAGTTGCGCGAGGAGAACCGGCAGCTCAAAGTGGAACTCGCCGCAGCGCGGCAGGGGACGCCAGCGGTGCCCATTGCAACAGCAGATCCTCCAAAAAAGTCGGCCCTTCGGGATCGTTCGGCTACTACAGCCTCTTCTCGGCGCAGCCGTAGCATTAGTCGCAAACGCACCCCCACCTCCCAACCACCTTCTGAAGCGCAAGAATTCATGCAAGTTCTCAAATTCATCCGAGCCGACCTCCAGCAGGAACGCCGCGAACGTCTCGCGGATATGGAGAAACTGCGTGCGCTTACTGACCAATACGCCACGCAAACTTCAGCCATGATCGGGTACATTACTAAGTACCTTCCAGGTATAACCGCGGAGGAGGACAAGCAACCACTAAGAAAGGTAACAGTACGCGATACGACCGCAGAATGAAGCAATCCCTAAGAGTTCTACAGTGGAACTGCCGCAGCTACTTTCAAGCCGGACCTATTCTCGCCGCTCGTCTCCCAAATTTTACCGTTTCTTATTTTCCTTCAAGAAACCCGCGCTCCTCCATCTCTTCGAGGATACACTACCTTCACAGAACCAGCCATTACTCACGTTAGCAAAAAGCGCCCACCCTCTCAGCCACTGGTAGTTGAACAAGCAGCTGTACTGGTTCGTTCAGATCTTGGATGCCGCCGTGTCAGTGTTCCTGGGCAGTGTTCGAAGGATCACGAGGTCGTCATCGTGCACATTCGGCTCCCGGACGGTAAATATCTGATTGCGGCGTCGGTTTACTACCGCCCGGTTAGTGGTTCTCAAACGCATGTTCGGTATAATTGGCTGCAACACCTGGTGTCTCAGTTTCCTCGAACTCCTTTGCTCATAGGTGGCGACTTCAACGCCCGCAGCACCACTTGGGGCTACCCTTCTACTTGGTATAGAGCCTTCATATTTTGATGCCACTGTCTATACTGCCGCTGACCAGCTGCATTTCTAGCAATGTATTGGTGCTAGGCGGCGAAGCCCAATTGCAATGAGTCTTGCTCACCATAAAAACGTAGTTCTTGCGAGTTTGAAGACATCATACACTCAGCAACCCTACACTCAGCTGTACCAAACTCAGCGACAGTGAACTCAGCGACTTAAATCAGCGACTTAAATCGGCGACTTAACAAAGTGAGAAGGGATGTTCACGCATTCTCACGAGCTTGCGCGCCCCTGTAGTGTTTAGTCAACGTGTCAGATGCACCAATTACTTTACCCCATATACGCTGTATTTGATATTTTGTATTAGGTAACCTGATCTTGCTGTCTTAAGAAGGTTGGTCTTCTACATTTTCGGACGTCCAGGTGTAGTGCGAGTCCGCCGTGCAGGAGGCTATATGGTGGGCACAACACGTAAGAACGTAAGCAAGAAAAGTAGCTGAATGCGTTTCTCGTTTCATTCAAACAAAAACGACGCGTCACCTTTGCTCAAAAAAAGTGATGCTCGTTACTTCACCTTTATTTATTTTTTCCAAACATTCATTAATTTATTATCATCATCCTCACCGGAAACTAAAGGTACCACAACTACGACTATTGACTACACGCACGAAGTGCAATGTTGAAGAAGAAGTGACAACTGGGCTAGTTGGTAATGCATATGGGACATCTTGAAGGTAGCGCACTTAAACACGGACACTAGGGAAAGAAACCGACAAATCGCAGCGCTGACTCACAACTGATTTTTATTAGAGCAGACGCGCAGTTAAATACTTCAACCTAAATCAATGTGACCACACATCATACATACGTCACATTCCAGCGTATCATTTCCAAAACATGGCAGGCATGAAACAAACTGTGTAGATGAAGGCGCGTGTTGTATTTACGTTCCAGAGCGATTTAAAAACTCAAACTCACTCTCATGTAAATGAATCGACGGCAAACGAAAGCACCACACTCCCTTTTTTCTTATAATACATGCCTCAATAATCTCACGTGTCAACGTATCCCTGTGCACAGATAATATCACCGTTTCCTTGAACGCAGGATCGCATTTGCACTTGGATACGTGTTGAGCCACGTGCGAGTAGGTGTCCCCTCCTAAAGACCTTTTGTGTTCTACCAACCTGACATTGATACACCGACTTGTCTGACCAATATACACATAACCACAAGGAAATGGTATAAGGTCGACAACACACTTTTTGCATGGAACAAAATCAGACACATGCTTCACCCCGCAACCCTTTCCGGTGCCACGCAACATGCCTTTAAGGTTTCTGTCAACAGAGCCACAAATTTTGCTAAGTGTATTTGGTGCCGAAAATACAACCCTCACACCGAAGCGACCCGCAACATTTTTTGGGACACTCTATGAACATATGGGAGTACCGCAGGAAATTTTTTCTCCGCCGGTGCTATATCGTCACGCATCGTCCCACGGTTTGAAAAATGCGTTGGTTTTTTCCCCCCGACACGACGCACCTGTTGCGCTCTCGGCGCATACGACTAAACAACTTGCCCGCCCTACACGTCCGTTACCTGCCACTCTGTGTACGTCGATATTGGTGCTGTACGGTACGTGAGATGGTGGTTAAGCAATGTGAATGCGCCGTGCGGCCTTGTACTTTACCTACAAAACGTCTAGCGGTCAGCGCAACCGCAGTGCGAACGACGACAGGGGCGCTCTTTTTACTTGCATTCGCGTTATGGATAGTCGGGGTTTAGCTGCTTCAATGTACTCGGCTTGGCAGAACGGCGCCATCTGTTAGTTCGACTTGTAACAGCGCCCAATGCCTAGTGTGGAAACAACGCCTAGGTACTCCGGTGTACGAGCACCTGAATAAAAGTGCGCGCGCATTTGCGCGCTTTGCAATGCAGGCGTGCGTGCGTGTGCACTTTCATCCGAAAACTCTAAAAAGACAGCAGGGAGTTTTAGTATACTATAGCGTTTGCTGTGTTTGCGTGCGCGTAACGCTAATTATTTGCGGCCCGCTGCGCCGGCAGCGCGACGTGAGTTTTAGTAGAGCATTTCTTCAGTTTTCCATTGCGATATCGTAACGCTTATTGCGCCGTCTGTTGAAATCGCATGTAACGACTAAATGGATTCTGAATATTACTCACAAAATATTAGCGTAAGTGCATGACCCATCACAACCTCAAAGAGGTAACAACTATACATTACGGGATTATCGAAAAATGGAACGCTTCACAGGTGACGTCAACACCGTCGGGTATTCATACATCAAGGGAACGCCACCTCGTATTCATGTCAGGCGGCGTAGCTTAGGGTGCATCATGCACAGCTCTTTTTGGCCTGTGTAGTTCTTCTCTTTGTCCCGCGTTTTCCTGCGCTTTTAGTTAGCATGTCTCCATACCAACTTGCCCACTTGTCGGTGCTTCCTTTTTATATCGCCATTCTTCAGCACAAACGTCGTTTCCTGGAACCAGAAAGCAGTTCGACTTGAACAAGGCGCATCCATGTGCAGCTTTCCCGCTCATGGCAGTCCTTTCAACTGTGATTATTCTGCAATTTTTTAGCGAAATGAAAATGTTATTTTGCACAGCTAATATGTGAGGTGAATACTTGCTTTTGTGCACAGTTTCAAGTCGTTCACGTTGCGCGACTGGGTTCCTGAGCCATGGGAACTATCCCATAGAAATGCATGGGGAGTTAGATTTGACAGCGAATTACACAAACAAATAATCAGAAACCTAAAATGTTCTTTTAGCGTTTTAATCTTCACGTTAACTTCTAGCTTTATGCCAAATATCATTTTCCTAAAGTGGTTTCTCTAGGTTCCCGAGAGGTTGTAATTTTGAGCGAGAAAGCTGGGTATGTGAGAGGTTGCAGCTTCCAGCAGGCGCCCGTGATTCGGTGGCAAGCCTGCTTCGGGGTGAATCCGTAGAGGTGTTGCTGTGTGAAGGTGATTATTAGCGGTCACGCCGTTAGGTGCAATTACCGTTTCTACCCCCCTTTCCCCCCCTCTTTGAGCATCAGAGTTCCGGCGTCCGGATTCGTACAGTCTTCCGTGCTTGTCGTCGGGTCAATTTTCGAATCTCGCGGGGAGGCCTCAGCACCCTTATTTGGGTGACGTCTAATCGGGCGCAGCTGGCTCCAAACCGTTACGCGCTAGGAGAACGAACATAGCAAACAACTAAGGACGGAAAGAACAGAGGGCCAGGAGCGCTGGATTCGGAGAAGAGCCGTGAGAACTGCGCACTTCACCCTCGGGCACCTGTCCGTAATTGCCTCCACCTTTCGTCTGTGTGCGCCTCTGTCGCGCGTGTTTTTCTTTGATTTGATAAAGTGGTGGCAGGAGGTAAGGCAGCCTGGAGGGGCGTTATTTACGCCTGACAGAAACTGCAGCTCCAAATTTTATACGTATGGCTTGCGGCTGGCGTCTCCTTCTGAAGGCTCTCATTTGCCGCCCTGTCTCGCTTCCTCATTTTTCGTGAAAACTTAACATGAAGTTTAACTCTGCGTTGAAGTCACACTTTTTGCCGACTCCAAGTTTTAACGTACGGGGCACCTTAGCGATGTAAACTGAATTGCGAGTTGCGGTGAAGGGGAAGCGTAACGCGTAAGTCAGCCAGCCACCATAATAAAATCCGGTGGGCTGAAAACGAAAATACCTTTTTTAAATTACCTTATGTTATAATCGGATGGGCAGAGAAGCGCTGGAATGTGTCTTATGATCGCCTCGGAATAAATTCGATGTCATAGGGCTTTGCTCACCATTTTGTCTCGTGTGCGTGCAAATCAATACTGCGATTAATTTTGAATTGTGCAGAAACTTACTTATTTTATTTATTGATAAGTTAAGAGACCTTTGGGGGGCTTTACATGAGTGGTGGGCAGACAAAAATTGCAGACGAAATGTAGAGTAAAGGGGTAAACAATACGGGTTACAGATCAGGACACAAGTTTTCTATCGCAGACCTAGGGTGAAAATAGCAATGCTGCCAGGAAGATTGTTCCAGTCTTGTACGGTATGAACGAAAAATGAACGCTGAAAAGTTGTAGTGTAGGGCCGCGTGGCGGGTAAACAGCGTTAAAATGACTGTGGCGTGAGGCTGAAAGAGTGGGTACTAATAACTGATTATAAATAGACATACGTGCCGTCATTCGGCGGATTGCGAGGAGCATGGCCAGGATTTCGGGACACGGCGTCGAGTTTCGAAAAACTGACACCACGTGGCGTCGCGACCTGAAGACACAATTCCTTCTCTCTTGTTCTCTCCCCCGCGGTGCGAGAAGCAGGGCCTTCACACAGGGTCTAGCCGCTCGCGACAGTTTCCCAAACAGGCCAGCTTTTCGCCTTTGTAATTCGCCGAACCAGGAAGGAAAAAAAAAAAAAAACAAGAGGGGAGCCCTCACAAAACGACCCCGCATGGGCTGCGGTTGGTGCCTCGATGCGCCCCCGCTCTGCGGGCGCGCATCGAGGCACCCTACCCGTGTGGACGGGGAGGGCTCGCCCCGCTCGGGCGCCTGCTTTTTTCGTGGCGCTCGTGCCGCATTTCTCACTCGAAGGAAAGACCCGGGTACAATTTTCTTTCGACTTGTGAAACAATGTGCGTTAGTACGTATCGAGCAGGCTCGGGTCAACTGCAGCGTCGCTAATGAGTTAACTTTTGCCAGTGTCGTCTTGTCGTCTGCTACGGACGCATCGTCTGCTCACCGCGCCGCTCGACCAGCCCGGTGTCCTGGCTATTTCACGGAATGAAACGTGTTGTTGGGGGACGTCGGTTCCGAAAGCCTTTCAGGTCCCATGGGTCGCCTTTTCGACATTAAGGGGTCATCTGTTCAATTTGTCACAGGGCATTTTTATTTCCTTCCGCTTGCATGATACTTGTTCGCACTTGGCACAACCCCAACTTTTTTTTTTTTTTTTTGCTGTTGAACAACTTGCACAAATTGCGTTGGTACATTGATTCGTACATTAGAATTAATCAGGTGTCTGATATGTGGGCGTCTTTTGAAGACGCATGCAATTAAACGAAACGAGCTTTTCTTTTTCTGCTCGCTTTTAATTTCTACGCGCGAACATTCACACCCGAATTCAGGAAAATTATTTTTCCTATGCTAATATCTGCATTGACAAATAATTTGCAGCACAAAAACATTTTGCGTTATTGTTGCAAAGCACAAGCGGTAGAGCAAGATCATAATCTATTATTTCGGGGTTCATAAAAAACCAAAAATCAAATGCCTCAACCCTTACCTACTTTGCGTTAAGGTTGAGGTGCAAGTATACTAACATTATGAGTAACGGAAAACAAAGAAATACGCAATTAACGCGACAGTGCCAAAACAAGCAGATGAGCATATGCAAGTCTTCGGCAAGTAAAAGAAAAACACGTTATGAATGTTTTCTATTGCGTGGGACGCGTCCGCTCAACGGGCTTTCCGGTGCCTCCAAAGCTAAAAAAGACGCACGCCGGCCCGACGAGAACGCTTCTGAAAAGAGCACGTGCTGGATCGACTTGCACGCGCTAGCCCCTGAGGCAGCTTTGCTCAAGAAGAGAAAGGTGCTACTGATTGCGGGTAGGTTCTTCTTTTCTTTTAGACGTACACTAAAATATTTTAATACTCCCCGCCCCAACCACCGGCTAGTGTGCGACATGATCAGTGAACAATATTCTTGGACTAGCGCTCTTACGTGAAACGCCCTGTTCGTCATACTACCTGAAATGGGGTATGCTACCGTACTGTAAGTAGTATTTTTATTTACAGTACGTTCCCCGGGTATGTGCCGAGTCATAGTCACGAGGAGAAGATAAGAAATTGGCTGCGTATCTGGTTGCTTTGCTGCAAATGTATACCATAGCCTTCGGCCGCCCCCGCCTCGTAACATCCTCCCCTCTCCCCCTCACGCTGTTCTTCTCCCCCTGCCTGCCCCATAATTAATGCAATTGAAGTTTGATGAATTAGATTCATTTTTCCCTCGTTTTCTTGGTTCGCGCGCCACCTGTTGGGACCTTCTCTTTCAATTGTTCTTGGAACAGCGCCTCAAAAAAAAAACCTCACCCCGCCTGGGTTCCTGGCTTCTCTACCTACGCTTCCAAGAGCTGCTGAGGTATTCGTGAACAAGTGCCACTCCCTAACCAAAGCTGATCTGCACCACCTCATTTGGTTTTGCCCCAAATTAACTCGCTATAGAAATTTCTCTGCCCCCACCAACGATCCCGCGATAGCCATAGACCCTCACTCCGTGGGCACTCCCATCCTTCACAAGATTGCTGTATTCGCAGTCACAAGCGGTCTAGCACGAGCTGTATAGAACGGCCGGTCTGCTCCCCTTCCTTACCCATTCCTTTGATCCTATTCCCCCAACAGGCCTAGGGCCAGCCTTGCCCCAAATAAAGGTTTCTCTCTCTCACTCTTGAGGAGACATCTTTCTTTTATTATATTTACTTTTATCTGGCCTGTTTTTGACACCGTCTTTTACCGCATTTTTATTAAAACCAATCGCACGTCTATTTTTGAATAAAAGAACGCTGCTGCGGCCAGTTATGCACTAATGTTTTGCCTCAATTATGCCTAATGCTTTTTTAAAGACGATAGTCTTTCTTGGGCTACTTAAACGCGATTGATTGATTGATATATCTTTATTTGGCGAGCATGAAGCGCAGATGTTAGGGCGCCCGCCCGGTGGACGGCACCGATTCAGCCACCGGTTCAAAAGTTATAAATATTATTAAACAAGACGCTTATATACGCAAAACCGTTCCAAACTTCTAAAACTGCCAAGATTTGTCATACATGTCCCAATAATATGGCGCGAAGGAAACCCCAGGTACATTTGAGGCAAAATGTAAGCACATAACCGGGATTACGCGCGTTCTTTTAAATAAGCATAGACATGGCCTTGGTTTTCACGATAGCAATTTAAAAAAGAGGCGTTAAAACAATGGTTTGACCAAAAAATACGAAAAGAAGCTGGCGCCCGAGCCTCGAGCTCGAGCGCAACCCTAAGCCGAACAGTAGCAAAGGTTCCAACAGATGGCGTGCGAGCTCTGCAGCGCGGGAAAAGTGGATTTAATTTAGCTACCCTCCATCGCGTCAGACGCGCGAGGAGTGAGAGAGGGGGGAGGAGAATGTATGAGACGGCAGGGGCTGCAGAAGACTATCGCCTTTCGACGACATTTGCAGCGAAGCGAGCAGATACGCGGCCAAGTTTTTCTTCTGAACAATATTGACACGTAGAAATATATGCACTCCGCCAGGTTCAGTAGCTTGGGACGGTTTTGCCTATATATACTCCTTGTTCCAGCATTGTTTCATGTTTGGCCCAGCGGCTGAATCGAGTGACAGACGGACAGATAGACAGACAGGAAAGAAAAAAGGACGATTGAGAGTGCACGTTCGGCAACTGGACACTAATGCTTTCTCAATCACTGTATCATAAAAAAGTGCTTAGGTGTCCTCGGAATTTACACCTAGGAAAAAGAGCTGCAATTATTGTGTGTGACACCGAAGGGTGCACAGAAAAGGCACAGTTCAGAAGCTTGGTGCGCAAGCTTAGCAATAGACGTCTTTTTTTGGAAGTGCCTACGTTTGAGCAAGTTTTATTTGTTACAAGTCTTAATGAAAACCGTTTCTTCAGCTCATTTACACAAAGTTTCATGAACGACAGCATAAAGCTTTAAGAGCTGCATAATTTGTCCCTTTCGACGTCAGTGTAACATTATATGTGCCGTAACATCGTTAAATATCTCTTTTTGCGCAGATGCAAGGCGCCACACAAGGCGGCAAGAAGCTGCTCTTTTTGTGACTTTCTTAACCCTCGCCCGCGCCCCCTAGAAAAAAATAAGATACATAATAATTGGTATTGCCTAAAGGAGTTATTAAATAAAGCTCTAAAAAATCTCAAATTCTGACCGAAAACTTTCAAAGCATAAACACAAACGATGCAATCAGTGCGTAGACAGTCATCCATAACCTAATACCTACGCAAATAATAAGTTGCCGAAAGTTTCACACAAATAAGCACACAAATCCGTTCGCAGAAAAGTTGGCGTACGAAAATGTCGGTGCACCGGAATGCTTGCACCGTAACATCCCGCATTGAAATGTTCCAGTACATCGAAATGTCCTAGGGCCGTTCATAGGCGTCTAAATAGTAGTAACTTGGAATCCCAAACATCAATGCTCAACATTGGGGTTAATTTCAGGTGCAGCACTACCATTGCGTTCGTATAATTCACGACACTTTAACTGTAACAGTGTGCTGTAAATGTATAATTGCTTCCATTTCGGTTAAGCGCCATTGACTTTTTCACGTATATGCATGCTTCTTACGGCGTCGTTTATACTTTTTATAACCGTTTTTAACGCATATCAGTTTTTAGCTGGTGCTGTTCTGATGGAAGCGCCTTGGAAGCAGTGGAGCGCGGCCACAATTTTAATATTTACAATTAACAAAATATCAAACACATTCTCTAGAGCGCACACAAGAATGAGAAAATTCGCAAAGCTTAAAGGCAACAAATATTGAACAAAAAGCTGCGGGAAAAAAACTGCGAAACTACGGCAATATACTGGGAATTTTTCAAAAGGATGAAAAACAATTAATTAAACTTGAACACACCTCTAATTAATATATTCCCTCTGGTAAAAAGCGTTTAAATAGCATTGGGATGAATGGTACATAAATTGAATAAAATAACAATTTAAATGAAAAAAACCAACGAACATTGGTGAATCTATAAACCGGCATTCGAGAAAACGATTTTTGATAAAACGGACGCCGCTTCGATATAATAGCGTTAAAAAAGCGGCGCTCGTTCAGCTCTTGGCAACCCCCCTTGCGCCATAATTTCAGTCTCAGAAACTTGAAGATAGTGCTTTATTTTTATTTATTTACTATTTATTTCATACTTCCAGCCTGAGCGCCAGGCCTTAGGCATGTGTGGGAATAGATATATACAGTAACAAGGACGGCATGATTACCTGTATACATAAGAAAAACACAATACAGCAAAAGAAGAGAAAACGCTAAACAGATTACAAATACATTCATACTAATCCGTATGTAAAAAAAGACAAAATGGCATACCTGCGCGCAAACATATACGTTTTACACCATTTAACGCATCACTGCAGGAAACCGTGCGGATAACTTATTTTCACATTTGACACCGTACTAACATAGCGTTATTTGCCACCTCAGAAAAAAGAAAGAAAACGAAGAAGTAAAAACTGTACACAGTAGCGCGTGTGGACACGTCGTAGGTCCTTCAGGCACAGTTCTTGTGCTGGAAAGTCTTCCCCCCCCCCCCTCACCCCGAGCGAAAAAACCAGGGGAGCACGCTTTGTTTGCTCTGCGCAATCTAAAAATGAGGAGGGGGGACAGTCAAGTCAGCCAAACCTTTTCAGTGGCAGCAATTATCTCCCCCACCTCCTTGGGATAAACCAGAGGAGCAGGCCTTGTTCGTCCTCGTGCACACTACCGACTGCCTCTTTGTTACTCTCAGCGACAACAGATGGGAACCCTCCCTGGTTCCGCTGAGGAGAGGCGAGTGTTGTGTTGGGTGGAGACGGTCCTCCTCTCCACTCCTTCCAGGAAAAAGGAGGGGGACGGGGGCGCCACGTAGCGTCAGTTTTTCGAAGTTTGTGGCGATACGCCTCACCCCGGGCATGAAAAGTGTTGCAGGGAACCTACACAAACAACGTTGCAAAAAATCTACAATAACAGGTTTGTAGCCCACAACCTGAAGTACTCAAACCCGGGAGTCGTTTTTTCTATCTGTTTTCTGAGCGCCACAATTTTGTGTTAACTAGTGCGGAACGACCTGAAATCCAGCCTGTTCTCATAGGCCGCAGCAGAAAAATTTTAGACTGCCCGGGAACCTCGTGAGTTAGTCGTACAAGCCCAATATTTTGCCACGGCATGCCGCTAGAGCCATGCTACGGATATCCCGGAGTCGATTTTTCTAGCTGTCTTCGTTATTAAACGGCGGCCGTTTCTTTTTTCTGCCCCATTCAGTTACGCCCCGGACGGGCGAAGCGCCGGGAGAGGGGCGCAGTCAGGTTTCCGCGGCGCGTGTCCCTCAATCCTGGGGATGAGTTTGAGTGAAACGAATAGTCGGAAAGGGTAAGCTTGGCTGCACGGTTTTGAACTGATTCAATGGCATTAGGGGGAGGGGGTCGTAGATGGGGTCCCTGTCATTAGGTTTTGAAAGAACGAGTGTATTGTAAGCAAGTAGTTTAAAAGAGGATGGTGCCAATGAAAGGTTGCGACTTAAAGAGTCAAGGACACGATTATCTGCGTTAATAACATGACTGGTATGGCGGTGGTGAATAGAGGCAAATAACGTTTTACTTACGTTGAGTCATGTTAACCGTTTATTGCACCACTCTCGAACAGCGAGGAGATCGTTTTGAAGGGCAGTTACGTCAGAGGAATCGATTATTGGCCGCTAATTTCTAAACAACACAATCACCCGCGAAGAGATGTATGTTGGAAGAAACCATGTCGGGGATGTCATTTATGTATATATTAAAAATAAAGAGATTTAGTACTGTGCCTTGTGGTACACCAGAAAGGTTCGGGGACATTAAAGACGAATGCGAGTGGGCATAGACAAATTGTTGATGGTGTGTAATAAATCTTTTGATCCGGGTTAATATTTACGGGTATAAATTGAGCCGTGATATCTTAAGTATTAGTTGAGAATGGAAGAGGTTATCAAAAGCTTCCCAAAGTTTAAAGAAAGGGCGTCAAGTGGGATGCTGCAGGCGTCGTACCGGGCGGTAATGTTAGTACCGCGTGCATACCTTCACGTGTTCAATATTTTTCCCCGGTTTCTGCAGCTCAGACGCTCAAAGTGATGCTCAAGATAGTTTTAGCAACCTCTAAACCATTTCGCTTGGTGCTTCTGGAACCGTCAATTATTAGTGAGGAAGAATGTAGTCCTGTCGACCCTGTAGCCCCGTCGAGGTATTCAGGCAGTTTATGGCTCCCCCATAGCTCCTCATGGCGGACGGTGGAATTTCATCTCCCTGAAAAAAAAAAAAAAATCACTATCTTCCCGAAGGGAACTCTGAGTAGTATGCGAAGCAGCCATGGGGTCGACTCAAGTTCTCATTAGTTTTCAGTTTGATCGCGGCGTCGCGGGAGGAGAATGAGAGGAGCGGAGCGCGGACAGCGCGTCATTTACACCGCGGAGCTACAGTGGCGCCCCCAGCGGAGTATGCAGCGGCTACCGTCGCGACTCTAACCCCAAGCTGCTTCGCATTATCGCGCGCGGAGCCGCAGGTGTTGCCATTCGTTGCGCAATCCCGGAGAGGAGAGGAGGAATGCCGGAGAGGAAAGGAGCGTCGGAGAGGAGGGGAGGGATGCCTCGCATACTACTCAAAGTTCCCCTACGGGAAGATGACGACGGTGGTTGAACGCGAAGCTATCTCGTGATGGATTGTTTGGTTGGCCAGTCCCTAGGGGCATCCTGCCACAATCATCATCAGCAGTGCCTGGCCAGGCGTGCGCAGTGGGGGTGCGGACGGCGGACAACGACGATGGAGGGAGGGACACAGCCCCGAGCACGAGATACTTCGCATCTAAAAAAAATATGTACTCGAAATGCAGAATCATGATATCGCTCTCCTGAAAATGAAGGGTAGTACACAATCTCGCTTCTACGTCCCGTGGGGGAAGGAATGATTAGAGATGTGGTAAGCCCGCTTCTCCTTTCTCGCAGAAACGCACACGCACGTAGGCAAGACGCATGCAGGCACCAATTTGTTTGACTGTCAGAGAAACAATGTGTTACGAAGTAATGTGTTACCCAGTATTAGCAATGAATATCCCGGTGTTCCATATACAACGTTTGATGACTTTTTTTTTCACTAGTTGAGCACGAGCCTTTGTTTAGCTGTGAAAGTCTCGGTGTAGGGATGAAATAATAAAATTCGGGTCAAAGAACGGATTCTGTCATTGCAAGATAAAAGCAGTTAGAAGTCTGTGGGAAGGATCTTCGTCCTGCAGTGGGCATAGCTAAGCTGCTGCTGCTGCTGCTGCTGCTGCTGCTGCTGATGATGATGATGATGATGAGGAGGAGGAGGAGGAGGAGGAGGACGAAGTAGATTATAATTGTAGTGCTGGTAGTGGCGGCAGTAGTAGTGGTGATAGCGACAGTTGCTGCAGCCAGATCGGCTTGTCTTTGCGTTACCGTCTTGATCTCCTGTTTTCGTAGGATTGCGCTTTTTTCACATTTACGAACAACGGAATAACCCTTAGAAACATTATTCGCATTTGTTTCATTCTACCGGGGCCCCAGCCGACAGAATAGAAACAGTCTGAGGAGTTGTTTTCGGCCCGCCTCAAAGAACACAAATCACGGATGGCTCAGGTTGTTCGCGCTTTTTCTTACGAGCTGTTCCAAGTGATAATGTGGCTGTGACCCTATAAATCACGCTCAAGAAAGGCGAGCGCGAAAATACGCAACGAACGTCGCTTTAACTATGACTGATTTAGTGAACCGCTTTCTCTCGTTTTCCAAAAGCTGCTCCTTGGGCCGCTCCCAGCGACGGACACACACAAGTGAGGAAGCCCCGCATGTTTTCGCGACCACAGCTACACAACGACTGTAACCGATTGGCTTTCTTCTTCCCGAAGACGTTAAAACTTGCGTGAACCAAACCAAAGCTTCTCTCCCCCCCCCCCCCCTTTTTTTTTTTTTTCTCGTTTGTGGACAGGCCGCAGCGTCACGACGTACCCCGACGAATGCTCCTGTAAACCTATTCGTCGCCAAGTAGTACGCACACCCTCCGGGTGTGCTGTAAACACGGCGACAAGAACCACGGGGCGGCGGCCCCACCCACTGCCCCGTCCTTGCGTTGTGCCAAACCATCACCTGCGAGATACAGGACAAGCACTAGGGCACCCATATCGAGGTTTCTCGTCTTTCCAAAATCATTGGATGGTAACGTCTAACCACACCGTGACGTCTCCTCACTTGGGCGTATTGGAAGGTTGCTTCGGATGCCTTCGGTCGATGACGAAGCGCTCCAGGACATGCGCTGCCTCGGAGGCGAGCGTAATGCCCTTGCTGAACAGGGCCGAGTCGTTTTCGCACCATGTCCGAGGGGGGCGCCCTGTTGGGCTCGACCGCACCAATTGATGCCTGGGTGCAGCAGCAGCGGCGGCGGCAGCGCCCGGTCGCTCTCATTCTCGGTGCGCCCAGCTCTGGTGGAAGCACAACAAGGGGGATCGTGTTATGGGCAGGGCCATTAGCAGCGGACATTGCCTCTACGACGTCGTCGTTCGGAGATCAACGATGCCTAAGGAATGAGCGCGCATCACGATGGCCGGGCGAGGGTGCGTCGGGGAGGGGAGCGTTTCCTGGGTGCCGGCCGTCGTTGCGTCTCCTGCGGCCGGGCCCCGCCAAGAAGGAGCAGTCCTGGCGGCAGCAGCAGCAGCAGGCGGTCGTCTAATGGCGGCGCCTGGGCAACACATTGGGCTGTGAAGAGTGCGCGTGCGTTCTCTCTCGCTGCGCTCTCACCCCCTCCTCCTTGGAAGGCCCCGTAAAAACCGTGCGTCGGAAAACATCAAAGGGCGCCTTGTCGCCAGGTGCGAAGATATATCGGCTGCATTATGCACGCTCAAAGGCCCCTTCTGCCAGCCGGGGGCTCGCCTACGGGCCCGGCCAGGCGAGAGTGCGCCGAGCAAGCGCGCACGGCGACGAGTGCCGCTTTCTCCGTCCTGCAAGCCACCCACCCACACGCACGCACCTAACAGTTTGCCTCCAGCCGTTACCAATAAAGCTTACCTTGCGCGACAGCCGTTTGGAAGTTTGCTGGGGTTACGTTACGCCGGTGTTTGTTACGCTGCTAACGGGGTCCAGGATTGAATTACAACTCCTCTTGCCTCTGTACGTACTCCGCAAATGGCTAAGGGGGATTAATGGAGTTAAAGATAACCGGATTAGAGAGATTGGCTACTCACTAACCTCATAAGGGGGTAAAAGTGGCGGATCCTCAGTTCGTTATTCACTCGGGAAGGAGGCACACACGCTCGCACACCCCTAGGCTGATGCATACCTTAAGTTATTTCATCAGAACTTTAAGCTTTCCGCATTAAAATACCTGGGCCTCAGGCGCTGTGTTCCTCCTCGTTCGTGTTAATGGGTTAGAACGGCGATCTAACGATCACACGGGGTATAAACCCCTTCCTTAACGCTTTGAACTGTTTGTTGGTTGTAATGAAACAATGAAACGTTTCTATCACCAGCTAGCGAGTAAACATATGCCGCCACATTTGTGGCAATAGCTGTCCTCTTTGCGGAATCGAGTGAATGGCGGGGTGTGCCATAGCTTCTCTACGCGGGTCACCAACGTCAAATGTCCAAGGACTAATTATCACAAGAAAAACATTAAAATATTGAGGGAGAAACTAAGCCTACGACTTTAACACTCGCTAGTTAGAGAGGCTTTACAGAATTAGTGCAATGAACCTTCATCACGTGGGAGACGAATGGAATGGATTTGAGGTCAGTCGGGGAATAAGCAACGCCGGACCATTTCAGGCAATCTCTATCTTTTATTGGCCGATTCCCTCTCCCGGAAAACATATGAATCTGTGTCCTTATATTGTTAGATGCAACTAACTGTATTTGAGGTTGGTGGCGTCAATAGATATAACTACCCTGGCCGGCCATTTTTCCGTGGTCGGAGTACTTAACGGACAAACCACAATGGTAACTCAGTGGTAAAGGCATTGCGCTGCTGCTGGAAACAGGGGGGAGGCTTCTCGAGTCATGGAAAGTAGGACCCGCGTTTTACAGCGCAGCTGTTCTAGGCTAGGTTCTGAACAAAAGTGCGCGGGTTCGCAGAATGTCGCACCGAAAAATTTTACGGCAAAAACAACTTTCCTGTTGATTGTTTGTAGCTCTCAATCTAATGCGCGTATCATTAAAAAATTGCTCTGAAATTGGCCGCTAGGACGACTCCATTATTACACAGAATTTCATTTACTTGTCGTGATTAGTTAGGTCACAGTGAAGTAGTAGATGCTACAGAATTCCAGGCTGCTGTCAACACATGTCCATGTATACGCAGGGGGTATGGTCACAGAAAACGACTATAACGCTTGTGTTGTTGAGTCTACACCGAAACAAATTATAGGACAATTAGCCGCTAAGAAGACTCTAACGTTACGCCGAGTTTCATTTACAGTTCCTCAATATGTAGTTCACAGTGAAGACGGAAGTATTGGGAGATTTCCGTATTCTGTCAATACATGATGTATACGAAAAGGAAATGGACGGAACTACTTTTTCTCTCTAAAGCAAGTCCTTCCAAGTTTTATTCTGCTAATTAACTGGAACGTATGTTAAATCACAAATTTCTGGCCACTGAGAACGTGGTCGCGGGTTCTATTCCCGGCCGCGGCGGCCGCTTTTCTGATGGAGGCGAAAAGCAAAAACGCCCGTGTGTACGAGATTTCGGCGCACGTTAAAGTCAAAATTAATCCCGAGCCCTCCACTACGGCGCGCCTCAACGCCTGCGTTGCGTCAGCGCGTTAAACCGTACAATCAATAAATCAATCAATCAATCAATCAATCAATCATTTCTGGCCTACATGACCTGGTTTTCTTTAAGTATACATCCTAAATCGAGTCATTAAGAAGTGGAAAAAATGTTATTTGCGGGATCCCACCGTTTCGTAGGAAATGTCTCAAGCACACAGAATCTGTGATTTCTTTGCGCTTGAACTCGTGGCAGTACAGTGATAGATTAAATGGAAACATTATCTTTAGACGGGGAACC
Source organism: Haemaphysalis longicornis (assembly GCF_048455015.1). Lineage (NCBI taxonomy): Eukaryota > Metazoa > Arthropoda > Arachnida > Ixodida > Ixodidae > Haemaphysalis > Haemaphysalis longicornis. Next base: position 32,152,583 of record NW_027526460.1, read on the forward strand.
TTCCTTTAAAAATCGACCAGCCTTTTACGTGCGGGTACAGGGGGTATAGGGTGTGCACCCTATTTTTATGCATTCAACAAACTGATTGCTATCTATGCCTTACAGTACACCCATTCTTTACTTCATTCCTGGCCTCACATTTTTCTTTCACCCTGCAACAAGCACTTTGTTTTTTCCGAAAACACTATCCTTACATTGTAATTTCCTGCCACCTGATTGATTCTATAAGAGAGTCCATGGACATACGATATTACTGAAACCTTCGAACTTTCTTCGCTGTGCATGCTTTCCAACGTTGTAAGTTTTACAGCGAAGCTGTTAGCCTCCAGTTGGTCGGAAAATTTTGTGTGGTAAACAAAAAACCCAGACAGGACCCAGCAGTCATGCCCAAGACGCTGAGCGCATGCGCCAGGCTAGATAGACATACAGCATAAAGCTCAGTATTCGTGTAAAGAAAAAAACACAAAACATGCATCGAAACCACATGATGTATACAAAGCCTGTGAACAATGGACCCCCCCCCCCCCCTCTGTTCCTGGTTAAGATTAGGTGTGCAGCGGCTCTCGAAAAGGGGGAAGGGGGGGTGGGGGCGACGTCATTTAAGGGCGAGCGCGTGCGTCAGGCTAGGCACGATTTAGTATTTGTCGCCACAGAAGCCGAGCGCAAGCGACAAACCCGCCGAGACGACGAGGAACATTTCAAACCCCCCCCTTCCCCCCCTTCAGCATGTGTAGGGGTTTACAACAGCTTCGCTGGACATCCACTTTCGCAAGGTGGGATGGCGGCCATTTTTTTTTTAATGACGATATTCTTTCTTGGGCTACTTAAACGCAAAAATTTTGGTCTATCGTTCTCTATGTCGCTCGACTGGGCCACCCGGGCAATAGTTGAGAGTTCTTGAACAGGACGGTTATATAGGCAAAGCATCACCAAACTACTAAATCTGGAGGCAATGCTCATACTTGACTTGTCAACATTGTTGAGCAAAAAGAAAACACAAGGCATATTGAAGGAAGACATCAATACATATGAGATGTTTGCAGTGTGCTCCCAATTAAAAACACATGGCTGCTTGATTTGTGTGATAGGAAATAAAAAAGCACACCTTAAAATTTTTTTCACCCCAAAACACAAGAAGCGGTCGCGGCGCCCCCTAGGGGTGGCATTCCAAAATGCCGAACAGAAACAAAAAGTTCCAGTAGATAGTCCCAAGTTGGGGAGCGCGGCAAATTTGAATTGACTGAGGGAATCATCCACCGTGTTTATTGTGGGAGAAGTGAGACGAGAGGAGAAGAGCGTAAGAGAAAGAGGAGAGAGGCATTTGCATGGTAGGGGCGGCAGAAGAATCGCCTTTCCACGATATTTTAAGCGAAGCGAGCAGATACGCTTCCACTTTTTTCTTCTTGTTTTAAGTTTAGCTTCCGTAACAGCCGTCCACACGATGCCGGGGAAACATTTTGCGGATAACGTGTACGTGGGGCAAACCGGCAGGTGTATAAATATAAGATTGAGAGAACCCGTGTGTAATCTAAAAGGCGCCCTTGCCCACTTTTGGCCTTACTTTGCGACGCGTGCACGGATTCACACCCTGTTTTGATGACACTGTCACTCTCTTCCAGCGTTGTGGTAAAACATCAGGAGAAACTGTCGAGGCTTCCCTCATTTCCTCTCACAAAGACGATTGTGGGCACCATTCATCGTTAGCATCATCAGGTAAGGAGATGTCATTACTTTCCTCGATTGTATGAATTCTGAGAGTGGCGACGTGTTGGTGTGTATGCCGTCGATATTCGTTGCATTATTGTGCGCAGTGCTGTATGGTATTTAAGTCTGTTTTAAAGCGAAATTGTTCTTGGTGTGACCAATGGCGTTTTATCAAAAAAATAATGCATTTCCCCATAGACTGGTTGGACAACCGAAGAGTTCTGATAAGATCTCTGGACACAGCGCGTGCGTGAAACCGGTCTTCCACTGTGTCAAAACGTTTACTTGAAAATCGCGAAAAAGGAGCGGTTGTAGATAAGTCAATTACACGTGTCGATCGTGAAGGAGGAGTACAATAGTAAATAACTTTATCTCATAAACCATATATGGGTATACATTAATACCGTTCCCAGATGTGTTTACTTAGTGCAAGAAAAATTGTCGCATGAGTTCGTTCTTCGTTCGCGATTTGGGTCTTTGAAGGCTTGAAGATCCATTTGGCGCACTTTCAGCGAAAGTTGTACGCACTTTTAGCTTTTGCGCTTCCATCAGATTTCTTTAGAAAGGTAGGTTAATGTTCTTTTCGATTAAATAATGTTGTTAAAAACGCTTGTTCGTGTTTTCCTTTCTTTCCCTCCTTTGTGTGCGCTAAATACCAAAGAAGAATCATTTACAACTTGGCCGGCTCTCTGTGATGCTTCAGTATAGGCCCCCTATATGCCGGTAAGTACGGTATCGAAGCGCGGCTCGCTTTCTCCGCAAAACCGTGGCGGGAGGCCGTGAAATGTACCCGAGGTGCCGCCTCGCAAGGGTGCCCCCAAGCGTACCTCGGTGGAGCGCCGCATCTGACACCCTGGGCGGCCCGGTCCTGCCAGAGTCGCCCAAGGCGCAACCGTGGCTCTCCGGTGGGTGCCTTCCTTTCAGAGCACGCGGCGTCACCCAAAGGCGAGCTGCGCGCGGGAATGGAAAGGCCGGCTCGTCTGAAAGCACGCTTCACTGGTTTCTGGGCCTGGCTATTCAGGTTATACATACCCTTCACCGCGCTTTCTCCCTCTTTGAGAAGGGCCAGATTCTGCAGATTCTGTCAAGGTGCCATTCATTTCTCCTCTCTCCTTCACACCCAGGTCGCGCATGATGTGGTGGAGTTAGCAAAGAGAGGTGTGAAATGTGCGCCCAAGAAGGAAAGATTACCGTGCGTCTGTCCTCTTGCCAACCAATGAAACTGCGGAAAGGGTCCCAGTACCTCTAGAGTATACTGTGTACTTGGGAGGGCATAGCGTATACAAACACCAGTTCTGGTTCAAATGCCTCCATCAAACAAGAAAGAGGCAAGGTTTGACCATACACACGTACCAGATGTTCTAAAACAAGCAGAGATAGCACAGTTATGAACATCTGGTATCGTGCACGCCGTGCTTCCGCGATGGTGTGGGTATAGCTGAGAAGCGCACAGCTCTGGCTTATAGACAGGACCGGCGTGGCTGTCCGAGTTAACTCCAGAGCTTAAGCGTAAGTACCCAATTGAAATATTAAAATAGCGACCTCGCAAACGTCCAGCCGCAAACTCAATGCTTGGAAGGTACCATTTGCGCAGTATCAAACGCGCTGGCCAAGCTTTTTAGTTGGCAGCACTCGGACCGCCGCTACTGCAGTTTGACCCGCCGCGGTGGCTCAGTGGCTAAGGCGTTGCGCTGCTGAGCACGAGGTCGCGGGTTCGATTCCCGGCCGCGGCGGCCGCTTTTCTGATGGAGGCGAAAAGCAAAAACGCCCGTGTGTGCGAGATTTCGGCGCACGTTAAAGAACCCCAGGTGGTCAAAATTAACCCGGAGCCCTCCACTACGGCGCGCCTCATCGCCTGCGTTGCGTCGGCGCGTTAAACCCTACAATCAATCAATCAATCAATCAGCTACTGCAGTTTGGCGGCGCTGACGGCGACGGGTACGGCGACGGCGTTGTTACCGAGAGAGCGACAACACAAAAAAAACTGCTGAGGAAAGTGTGGCGAAAGCGTTCGGGGGAGGGCAGTATGCTGTGCCCGCACGAGACGCCGGACTGTGCAACGATTGGCGAAAACGGGGTAGGGGGGGGGGGGGGGGGGGGGGCATGACGATGGTGTGCGCTCACTTCCTAAGACGCAGTTTGCGGTACCTTCCTGAGATGCACTTCCCGCCGCCTACGCAGAGGCTCACCATCGCTGCCGTCGAAAGAATCCACGAGTGAGTGCTACCTCAGTGATGGTGTGCGTTCGCTTTCAAAGACTCAGTTTAGCTGCGCACAAATTTTGCATTCCAGAATATCGTAATCGCCAGCCACAATTTTTGTGGAGCTTTACCATGGCTTGACGCGTAAGGGCAAAATGCACTGGTTCGGACCACGCCAGCATCAACCATCGTTCCATCGGCTGAAATTCCTGATTGGAGAATGGACAACTCGGTCCTGGCTTCCGACTGTTACCTTACTTCCCTCGTGTAAATTTATTCTCTTTTTATTTCTTCTAACAGCAGAGCTGTTGGGGTTGACATAAATCCGACCGGCGAGTACATAAAACCTCAAGCACACGTGAGAGCGATCCTCGCGGCGACCGCCTGCCGTCGTCCAGGCTTGCGCGTCGGCTTACGCCACATGAATCGTCGCCGTCAAGTAGCAACCGGCGCGCCCCGGGTCCGCCGCGCCGAAGACGATGACGACGAATCTGTAAAGCCATCCTTTCACACTCCACACGTGGACGAAGGGAGGGAGTAAAAACGCTTATTTACATTTTTTAGTGGTTGGGCGGCACTCCACTGGGGTCTTGTGCCGCGCCCGACAGTTCCCCAGCAGGGGTGATACCCTTGGTCCAGGGCTCCAACGGCCTCTGCTGCTTTGCGTGCATGCTAAATCAGACCTATCTGGTCTTCACAGAAGTCGCTGGCCAGCAGTACCATCCATTGCTCTGCATTACGGTTTCTGATTTTGGGGACAGCCGTTGTGATTTGGTATTCCCATGTGGTGTGGTAGAGGGTACGTTTTTCTTGATGGCACAATGGGCATGCGTCTGCATATCGAGTCGGACTAATTTTGCATCAGCACGTTTAGGTTTGGGAACGTGCCCGTCTGCAGCTGTCTCCAGTCGGCGGTTTTTGACATCGTCAGGGATTTGTGTGGCGGAGGGTACCTTTTCGTGACATCCCTGTAGTACTCCGAGTATTCCGGGGGGACTGGCATAGGTTCTTCGAGGTCGGAATTATCGGGTGCTCGGTTGGTAGTATAGCCTCGAGCTACCCTGTCCGCCTCTGTGTTTCCCTCTATTCCCGAATGCGCCGGGGCCCACAGGATCCTGTGTTGAATCTTAGTTGGATGGTCAGGGTGTTGGGGTACAGCGCCTATAGCCTGGAGGAGTACACGGAGTCCGCAGTGGCTTATTCGTCCCTTCAAAAAGTGCCGGCAGGCCTTTTGCGAGTCGGAAATTATTGTAAATGATCGGCCCGTCCGGAAGCCTTCCACCGCAGCCAGAGCGACAGCTAGCTCCTCAGCGTCTGTCACGGTACAATGACGTTAGCGAGCCACCGGTGATCATATGAAGGTCTGAGTCTATGACTACAGCCACTCTTCGTCCTTTCCTTGGATCTCATGTGGCTGCGTCCACGTACTCTGTGTTGTACTTGGAGGAGAACGTGTGGCGTATGTAATCTGCTCGTGCTTGGCGCCTGCCTCGATCAAAATTGGGGTCCATGCTTTTAGGCACGGGGGCCACGTGGAGCTTCCAGCGGATGTCATAAAAAATGTCAGTTGTATTGGACATTTCTCCGATTTGTTCCGTGCTAACCCCGCTGTCACAGGAGCGTCCTACCCGTCGGGGTCTGCATCAACCTCTCAGTCTAGGCCTTGAATTTGGCTTCTTTATGTTCTTGAAATGTGTTATGGACCCCTGAAACAGTGGCTTTTCTGTTGACGTGCATATTGGTAGCCTGTACGCCGTCTTGTACGTTTTTCTTATAATTATTTCAGTCTTTTGCTCTTCGGAAAGGTTCATCTTCTGGTAGGGCAGGCTGCATGTCACCCTGCTCACAACCAAGTTGTGCATCAGCTTCAAAGTATCTTCTTCTCTCATTCTAGGAGACCGGAGGAAGATCCACACGTGGAGACGGCCTCCAGACCAACTGACGGAGAAGAAGTGGAGGTCTACCGAGGCGAAGACGTGCTACAAGATGGTTTGTACACGGCTGTGCCGTCGGAGGGCTCAGAAGGGATGACGGCGGTTTCCATTGAATAAGACACTGTACATACATTAATGGGCCTTGCTTTCCAGTGCCGTCTAAAACGGCTTTGCACTGCTAGGGTCCGGTTGCTCCCTGTCTCCTGGGATCCGCTGTCAATAGGTCGACCCCCAGCTTTGATGTTTCTCCAGCCTTGCACCACTAGTGCAAGTTCCGCCAAAGTTTTATTTTCAGCAGTTTTTAACTACATGCTCCCCTTTACCACATCTGCGCTCTGCATTTTCTTCCCTTGGTTTTCCTGACCCCGTATTCGGGAGGCAGTAGTAGTTCCTTCTTCCTTCCTTACGCAGTATATGTTGTATCTATGTCACAGGCACACGCTGTTTATTCGGCTGCGTCACCTGTTTTAGACGGATCGTAGACTCCTTAATCACGGCCGCGGCGTTAAAAATAATGTCCCACCTCCTTGAACTTTCATAGCGATGCTGGGTGCCACTTATGAGTGCAGCAAGCAGTCATGTATACATAAATATAGGACAGAGGGGAGGAGGGGGTGTAAAGCACAGTACATGTCACCCGACATGTCCCGCACTGTAAAAACTCGCCGTCACTTTAACGGCCATCTCTCCGTTAATTTTGACGAGCTGCCGCCGTCCAAGGGAAAAGACGTCCTTTCTCCCGTCAATAAAGAGGAGAGGGGGAAAACTACAGGACCGCAGCAAAACAAACAAACTGCTTCTAGGCGTAAAGCGCTCCAATTGGCTCCCGCAGTCGTGCAGGACCCTCCGGGAAGACTTTTTTTTTTTTTTTAGCCGGGCCATCTTCCGCCGCCTTCGTCTTCCTCCCTCGGTGCTGCGTTGTTTGTCCTGCGATTCTGCGTGTCGTCGCGCCATTTTTTGCCTGGTGTGCCACAAGTGACAACATTCTAAGCCAGGAGGCAATGACACCTGAAGAAGGTGAGTACTGTTCCCTTGCTTTTGTGCCAGAAAAGGTGTGGGAGGCGTGTTCTTTAGAGCTCGTTTGTGCGCTCACCGCGTGCGAAGCACATGGGTGAGCAGCGCCTTAGGCCTGGGTCTCTCGGCCCGCTTGAGCTGTAGCTGATGGAGGTACCCTTGCTAGCGCTCTTTATTGGCTTCGAACAAAAAGCAAAAGGATCGCGTTCAATGCTTCTTTTCGCCTTTCAATGGGACAGGATATTGCTAACGTGTGAATAAACGTGCAAGAAGTAAAGCGTGCATCGGCTTCCGCTGAAAGCGCACAGGCCGCAGGAGTTTATGCAGAATTTCGATTTTGGGGGCCTAGACAATACTCGCACGGGCGCCTAGACAATACTCCAGATGTTTTTCAACCATGGGAAGAGAGTGAGCCGGCAAGGATAACGAAGACAAATGTTTCTGGCCCCAACCGCCGTGGGCGCCGGCTTCTTTCGCCGTGTCAATATGGCTGCCCCGCTCTCGGTGGGCCCTCTCCGGAGGTCTTTCTCTACACGAGTAGGCCAGCTTCCTCGTAGGGGGACGCCTAATTGCCATTTTCTTCACTTTCTTGTTTCCGCTCGACTCAAGACGGAAGAAAAACTTTAAAACCTTCGATCTTGGTCTTATGCAACCATAGATCTCAGAGTGGTATCTTCCCTTAAGAGCTACCTACGGTCCTAAACTGCGATGGAAGCCGTGTTGAGGAACGGTGAGGAGGATATGGGGAGTAAAAGTCCTAAAAAGTGAAAGCGCGGTCTATACGCCGGTCTTTAACGAGTGCGGCTGTTATTTGGATGATTCTTGGTAAAAAGAAAATAACTGTTTCGGTGTTTTCTGTTACACTTACATCACAAAAAGCAACAGGGTTACAGTTGCAAGTTCCTCTTTTTGAAAAGTAACTAGCTACAGTTTCGAGTCATGGAAAAGAAGTAACGAGATAGCAGTAATTCGGTACTGTCACTGTTACTGCCAAGGACTGGAACAGACTCACGAAATCCGACTGGCTGACAATGACGTTACATACACGCTGTGCCCCTGAAACTCGCAAAGACACGGACGCCGTGGGAAATAGGGAAAGAGCGACGCGACCTTTTCTCTTTTTCGGTATTAGCCTTTTTATCAATTTGGTAGTGCGCTATAACAGGTGTAAATGTAATGGTAGCTAAATTAGAAACCACTGATAGTTTATTAGTCGTGGCATGGCGTTTATTTAATGCTTCAACCCTTTCTGTGTCTTGTACAGAGTTTATTAACCTGTGGGCTTGTAAATTTTCAGCACGCAGGTCAAGGCACACTTCGGGGACTGCCGGCAACACCACATCTTGCTGTCATAGGTGGGTATTTGTCATTTATAAATTTACACAAAGCAGTTATTTTCAAGAAAAAAAATTAACGGCTTTATAAGCAAAGGAGAGGCAAGTGGTGGCATAATTTGGCTTGCGAATTCTGTAGGCAGAATCGACATTGCTGAAGGATTTTTTTTAAATCTTGCTTTATATTTAATGAAATGTAATACCTCTTGAAATGCATTTTTATGGATTCAAATGTTGATAACGTCGCAGCTCAGGCCAGTTTTGGCATAACAATTCGAGGTGCTTCGGATGCATTTTACTGAATGGCAGTGGGCTTACCATAACGATATCGTAGCTCAAACGAAATCTTTGCATAGCCCCTTCAAACACGATTTTGCGAATGTGACATAATATTCTGTCTATGCAGGTTCAAGCTTGGGAGACATTCGTCAGGTCGTGCTTGCAGTCGATGGACATGAATGCATGGCCACTGCTAGCATGGAGAAGGCAATGGGACTACTACTTGGAGCCTTCTTCGTTTTCAATATTTCGTACCCGTCTGGCTGCCCTCTCACCATGGAGTTCTTTCAAAGGTAAATGAACTTGAAGTGATAGTTTTTCTGATACAGTTTGCAATTTAAGTGTCAGCAACTAGTTTCCTAAGATAACGAGCATTCATGAAAATGTCTCGTCTGTCTCGCGACGGACAACTTCGCCTCCCTTGGTACCACAATACAGTAAACTCATGATAATTCAAACTCAAAGGGACCCCGATGAATCTGTTTACATTATCAGAGATTTCAATAATCAGAAGTTATCATAAATATGGTTAGGGGCAACATACAAACTTGTGCTGTAATGAAACATTCACATATATTTAGTAGTAAAGCATTCACGCAGAATAGTTGCTATTCACACCCTGAAAAAAGAATTACGAATGGATTACTGCTTTGCTTTGCATGAGAGTGCAAAACAGTTTTTTTTTCTTTCTTTCTCAATCTACACGCGGTTGTTGGCGCGTGCATGTCGTTTTGACACGTGTATGCAGGTAATAGGATTTGTTTGTGACTATTAGTGATATGAGGATGCAAATTTGCAGCTAGAAGCAGCAAATGCAACCGATATTTTCTGCCAAGTACAAGCGAAGAGTGCGAATTAACCGAATTTACGTAATGAAGCTGTTTGAATTAAACGACTTTAAAATATATTGCAAACAGCGGGCAACCAAAATTTTGAAATTTGTGAGAATTAACAGAAAGTGTGAATTGTCCAAGTTTGAATTATCTTCACTGTACTGTACTTGGTACAGATATCTATTCTAGGCATGATGATAAGTAACCTATTCTTTCCTAGCATTGAGGTGAGGTGCTGTTCAGTGTGAAATGTAAATGCACAGGTTTTCTTAATATTTTTTTTTTCAAATTTAAAGTTTTGTGTGCTTTATGCACCGAAGCTAAACCTGGGCTGTGAGGTACACTGTAGTGGTAGACTGCATGTACAAAGCTTCCGATATTTCTTACTGATTATTTTCCAAATTATTCCCTGACACTTGACCACATGTGCTTTACAGAAAGAATTTCATTTTATAAATTATATCGCATATGCCATCATAAAGCCTAAATATGTAGTAGTCAGTTCATGACCTATAGATTTATCTTATCTCTTTTCAATTCCTTTCCAGGTACTTCGGGCAGATCAACCCATCCAAAGGACGAGGCAAGGGGTTGACCAGTGGCATAGCACCGATGTTGCTGAGCCTTCTTAAAGCGCTTTAACATAGGTATGTTGAACCTTTAATTATGACCAGTATATAGGTATGACCAGTAGGTTAAATCAAAACAGTATGCTTACCACGCATGCATGTCGCAGAGCAGCGAAACGTCGCTGCTGAACGATTTCAAGCAATCACTAAAATGAATATTGCTCTCTCTTTCATTTTTTTTCTCAGGTAATGCACCCATGGCTCCTGGTAAACAAGTAGCAGTCTGGAAGTTTGGCGCTTTTTAAATCTATGTTCCATCCATGTACCCACTGTACCATTCAATTTATGCATCCATTGTACCATTCTCGAGGAATAAATATACGGACACAGATGCCAGCTTTTGTAGCATCTTTTATTTGATAGTGTCCCTTGTACGTGGCACTCACACAATTCATTCCCCAATTTTGTATTTAATGATAAGAAGAAAAAACTGATGCCTGATCAATTTTGACAGCCTAATACAATTTTATATTGACAGAAGTGCACAACAGCCCAAATAACATCTGAAGCCGTCATTATGACGACTCCTTAGTAGTATAGGATGACAACAAAAACGTCAAAATGACGACCAAATGTATAATGAAAAGACGGGCTGTCATTTTGACGACTTCTTGTATATCAGGTTGACAGCTGGTCGTCAAAATGACAGTGAAAGTCTTTTTGACGACATTCTTGTATATTAGGTTGACAAGTGAGTCGTCAAAATGAAGCCAGCACGTCATTTTGACGACTAATTTGTATTTCAGGATGACAAGTAGGCCGTCAAAATGACCAAAAACGCCGTCATTTGGTATTGACGACCACTCATCAATTTGACGGCCAAAGGCTTGGAAATAGAGCTGCCAGAACTTTTCCGTAATTTTGACCAAATTTTTTTTACAGTGCGGGGGTGAGAAGTTCCATGCGCCCACGAACGGAAAAGGCCCGTTGGGAAGAAGGATGCACCACTGTCTTCTCCGCGGCCTGTCTCACATCTGTGGCCGTTGCTATGGCGACCTTGTCCGGTACCTATTGCGTTGCCACTCTACCACCACTGCGATTCGCGTCGTTCCAATGTGCCGCTTGGTTTAAGGCGAAAACCTTAGGTGTCTCATCAAACGCGAATTAAAAGTGACCGTATACAGTTGTAGTCACCATCATAGTCGTCGGCGTCAACACGAATGCTACCAAAATAGCCGCCGCTGTAAAAAAAGAGAAAATGAATAGTGCTCGTTCGTTATATACGAACCGGGACATCAGAGCAACAACCGCAGCCAAGTTCAGTAGCCCCAGCGCTAACCGGGCAGCGTTGAATGAAACAAGAATTAGCCTGAGGCTTGTGCTGTGACGGCACGTGACACCGTGATGACTTGGAAGCTAGCACGTGACGGCACGTGCATAGCACGGGTGCACGCGGAGGAGAGCTCCGACTGTGGGGAACCTGCAGCGTCAAGTGCGCCCGAAGTGCCTGTCGGAGCACTTCGCGCCTAAGACGAAGGGAAAGAAGAAAGAGACGCAAACATGATGTAGCAGTCAAGTGGTCTGTGATAATCGCTATAAAAACTCCGTTTCATACATGAAGTGCAACGCTGTCAAAGCTAGCGCTCTTGTTTGCGCTGTGTGCTTCCGCGACCAAAAGTAGTGGGTTGCTTGCGGTGAGCCAGAAACAATAAATGCTTCGCCGGCAAGCTTAAAGCATAAATATTTATCATCAGCTTGACAAAAAACGTCCGTGTTGCCGGACAAACGATCGAAATATGCGAGTTTGTATTTTATGTTTGTCGCTTTCGTATCAGGTTTTCGCTCTTCGCGCAACCTTGAACGCCGTTTTTTGGTTTTAAATGCAGAGCATTTGTGTAACTCACGATGTCACCCGTGCGTCGGCGTCCGCAGCAGCCAGCCTCCCCCTACACTATAAAAAGAAATAACAGTTACCGGCGCCTGGTTTCGATCCCGCGACCCTGCGGGCGGAACGCAAGAAGGTGCTCTACCCACTGCGCCACAAAGCCGACACAGAATGAAAGGCTACGAACGCGCCTATATCCTTGACTCATTCAAACTACGTCAAGAAGCTGCTGATACAACACATTCACTACCTATGGGCGGAACGCGAGGTACATGGTGCTCTTCCCACTGCGCCACAAAACCGACACAGAATCAAAGGCTACGAACGCGCCTTATATCCTTGACTCATTCAAACTACGTCGTCAGCGGCGTGCGTTGGCGACTCAGCGGCGTGCTAGCGGCGTGATAGCTGCGTGGTGTACACGTGATAGCACCAACCCCCCAAACACTAAACGTTAACGCAATACACCCACCCCCTATGCGACGCATTTACTCGAGTCCCCCTCGCGGGGAGATGGGCCCATTTTTTTGTTTACTCTTTGAGGCAGCGTTGAAAAAATGGCGTCCAGCTGTCGGGCTTCGACCACGCCTCCTGTACGCATTTTTTCGAGGGTTTGCACATAAAAGTTGTCAAAGAACGCCTAGCAAGTAATTGCAAATGTGTACGCCCACACCAGGATGCGTTTCCCGGCGAAACGTGTGCAGGAAGTACTAAGTGTTGTCAGCGAGGACACCGGAGTATCTCCCCGTACCGTGGTGAAATTGAAGGCGGAGTATCTGCGTGGGAATTTGGTGTCTCCAAAGAGAAGACCTCGCGACGTGACGATATCAAGCACGCGAACCGTCAAGCATGACAGCTTCACAGTCCATGTCCTCCGCCTGAAAGTGCAGAGCATGTATACGCCAAGAGGGAGATCCCGACACTGGACAGTTTGCGAAAGGCTGTCAACGAAGACGACGACTTGCCGAATTTCACGAAAACCACCTTAGTGGAGGTTAATGAAGGACATGGGCTTCACGTATGATAAGAGAATACGGAACCATTGCATCATTGTCTGGCGCCGCAGGTACCTGCGGGCGATCAAGGAATTCCGAAGACAGGGCAGGGGGGAATCTTTGATGACCTTCCCAGGAATGTGTGACCGGTCAGTGGCGGCTTTGTTCACGAGGGTCAACTGGCAGAGCTCGAACGTGGACACCTTTTTATCTAGCCTGCTCGCGCTGCTTCACGGTGAGCCGATTCCCCGAGAAGGCTTTGTTACCGCGACAAAGCAAACTGTGTTTCCTCGCCGTGTGGTTTTGTTTGTGGAGTTTAACGTCACCAAGTGACCCGTGCTATGAAAGACAGTACATTTTTGTGCTGTCCTGTTCGGTCGTGAAGTGTATACAGCCGTAACAGTCATATAACGTCTGCAAAAACTGGGTGGAAGAAAGGAGCGAAAGGAAGAAGTCGCAACCTACCAGGAAATCGAGCAGAGGTGCTCTCCTATAAATAAAGTTTGTTTTTTAAACCGCGAAAGTCAGCCTCCTCTTGAAATATTTGTGTATGACACACAATCCGTATTGCCCCTGTATGCATTTATGTATAGCACCAAATCTCCAACTCATGAGCAAGTACTGTTTTTCTCACAGCATTTCCTTAACACAAAAACAGGCCATATCAAGGTTCCGTATGTAAAAACATTTGACCTATCCATGCGAATAGGTTCTCTTGCGAATAAGAGCCTAGCTTAAAGAGCTCTTTTTTCAATCACAAAAGAAAATATAACTCTTGTTTCCGGGGTGAAACATTGTGGTGAAGAAATAAATAAATAAATAAATAAATAAATAAATCAACCACAAGACTTCACAAAAAATGTTGCACATATTCGAACTGGAAAGAGGCGAACAACAAATTTAAAATATTTATTATGCGTTTCTTTGCCAGAAATCAGTATTCTAATGTTCAGAGATCTGCATGCTTTCTGGCCTTCCCCATGAATTCCAAATGATACGTTATTCGCACCAAGTGCTTCGGGCTACTCCACAGTGCAGTGTCAAAGTTGGGTCCAAACTGTTTCGGTAAAAACTGAACCCGTTGCTCTGTTGGCGGCCCGGTATAATCAATAACATGCTGAGTGTTTTAAGAGAGACCCAGAAAGAAGTGTATCATTAGGGCAACGGCGAAAACAAAAGTTGAAAGTGAGCACCTGTTGGTAATTCACCCTGGTTGGAGGAGCTGTGCTAACTAATCAGTCAATTAACGTGTTTTTCTTACACAAAGTCCCCGCTAGAATCAACGAGGTAAACTGACAATGCTGCATAATCACGACAAAATCGCCATTGCTGGTCAAACAAACATCGGAGCGAGCTTGTTTCGGGCCGCAAAAATGAGCACGGTATGCATCCAATGAACCCATACGTGCAGTTCATTTCCGCATGCGCGTAGTGTTTAAGTTACTGGGAACGAAATGAGATTTAGAATTGAACTCGCAGAAGATGTGATGAAAAATAAAAAGAAACGTCGGAACGCGGTTTCGACCCCATGTACTTCAAAATTCAGCGTCTTTTCTCCAGAGCGACGCGTTAGACCACACGGCTACAAAACAGCGCGGAGCGATACACCTTCTTTCTTTGCGGACTACTTGTGTAGCCTTCACAGCGTTGCACTTGATGTATGAAACGGAGTAAAGGCTTTCGCTTTCAAACCATGTCCCAGACGCCAAGCCCACTCCGGACGGCAATTTTACAGTAAAGCTGTAAAACTCTACCCCCCAACGGTTTCATCACCATGGGCAAGAACGATCTCCGTGGGCAAAAACGCCAAGGCACCAAGGCCTGAGACCCGCCGCGGTGGCTCAGTGGCTAAGGCGTTGTGCTGCTGAGCACGAGGTCACGGGTTCGATTCGCGGCCGCGGCGGCCGCTTTTCTGATGGAGGCGAAAAGCAAAAACGCCCGTGTGTACGAGATTTCGGCGCACGATAAAGATCCCCAGGCGGTCAAAATTAATCCGGAGCCCTCCACTACGGCGCGCCTCATCGGCTTCGTTGCGTCGGCGCGTTAAACGCTACAATCAAGATCAAGACCAAGGCCTGAGACGCCGAACGCATGCGTCGGGCTAATCAGGCGTTCAGCATCGAGCTCAGAATTAGTTTAAAGGAGTACTGACACGAAATTTCAAAGCTGTGATAACTATGTAAAACGCTTCCTTTTTATCAGGAGATGTCTCCCAGCAAGTTTCAACAGCAACAGTTCAGCGAAACATATTTAAAATCCATTTTAATCATCGCCCGCACGAGAAAGCCCAGAGCGGGCTGACATGACATCATGTGCTACTTGCCCCAAACTGCCGACGTCGGGGCTCCCGTGACAAAGCCGACGCGCTGGCTGTGGTTGGCGCGCGCTACTCGGGCGTGTGTACACGTCATGGTTTTGGGACTGACGTCATGCTGCCCGGGCCTGTGGGGACGGCGAAGACCTCGGCCGGTCTGGGCGCGCGCGTGCGTTCGCTCGCGCGCGCTTCCAGAGAGGCAGCGATGCGGCAAGAATGGTGACGTCATGTGATACATCCTGTTATGGCGGCCGCTCGGCGTTTTTCAGTCGAAACCGAAACTGGCACGAATAAACGACGCCGTAAATGAATGTTTACGCTGCGCTCGACCGTCTAATCTGTCATTCTATGATTAGTGGGCTGGTAGGCACGCATAGCAGCGAAAAAAACGTAACACGAAAATTTCGTGTCAGTACTCCTTTAAGGAAACCACAAAACAAGCATCGAAACCGCATTATGGATGATAAGGCGCCTGCGAACATTGGGACCCCCCCCCCCCTCCCCCCATAATGTGTTCCAGGTAAAGATCATGCTGGCAGATTATCTTTGAAGGCTAGGCAGGAGTAGCGTCACTAAATAGAGCAGTTTTTGCCCAAGACGCCGAGCGCATGCGCCAGCCTATAGGCAGGACCCAGCATATGCCGCATCTTTGGACACACTTCTGCCGTTGAAATGATTCGTATTCGGAACGACGTCGGTCGTGCGCAGCCGCCGACCAGGAAGGACAAGCTAAGCCTACCAGAGTAGACCGACTAAAACGCATAGGCAACAAAAAGGCGGCGCCCATGAACCATCGGAGTGTAAGCAAATGTGACGTAATGTGAATTGACCAATGATCGTGGCGGTGGCACAGAACAATAGCAGAAAAAAGTGCCGATACCCTGTCCCCTTCTTTAGCGACGCTAGCCGAGCGCAAGGGAAAAGCCCGCCGAGACGACGAGAAACATTTCATACCCTCCTCCATCACCATTTGTAGTAGTTCACAACAGCTTCGCTGGACATCCGTTTTCGCAGGGCGGAATGGCGAGCTTTTTTTTTTTTTTTTTTTTTTTACAAAATGGACTATTTCAGGCTTTCGCATGAAAAGCATAACGCGCCTCTCGTACTTGTATTCCCGTTTGTAAAAGACATTTTACTGGCTAATAATTTCCTTCATTATAGAAAAGTTTTGAAAGGGGTGGGAAAGAGAAAAGTCAGCTCGAAATGTAGTTTATGAAAGAGAACCTTCAGGGCAAATGGGCTGTACGTAACAATACTGAGATTTAACGATATACCTGGTACCTGTGTTCGGCGCAGTGCAATATATGCATTGATGTTTCGAATGCAAAGCTAAATAAATTGTTCTCTAAGGTTTGAAATATAAAATAGGCGAGTTCGATAGGTTAGAGCTCACTAATACCTAAACATGAAATGCGCGCGCGCCATCACCCGTGGAATACTGAAAGCATGACGTATGTCGGGCATTCAGTGGCCCCTCTGCCACGTTTTTGTAATAAATTCGGCCTGGCAAATGCATCCATCGTTAAAATCCCGGATGACAGTCTCCCACGCATTGTCGTTTTGTCCCACCCGCGGCAACAACCGGACCGCTCCCTACCAGAGCTCTGTAAGCGAGCTGCAGCCTCCGTGTGGTGTACACCTGCAAGATGTCTTTGCCCTCCAGGCTCTCCTGAGGTTGTTGTCTTACGGGCCGCTGAAGACGCAGAGATGCACCACGTGCGGGTCGTCGCAAGTTCAGCGCCAGTTTATGACTCAAGAAGTTCCCTTGTCAGGGACACCCGGAGGACCTTTATTTTGTCACAGCGGTTCCATCGTATACACACACAGCTCCTCTTCGTGAAAGCAGACGGTAAAGGTGGCGCGGACGACGTCAAGAAAAGAACAGAAACTCAACCCATAAAAAAATGGGGGAGGGGGGGGGGGGGGATAAAAAAGCAAGCAACAGAGGCGGGCCACGTCTGCGGCGTCTGCGCGCATAAGTTGTGAAGAAGAAGAGAGACGGTGTGCTGTTCAGAGCCGCGGAGCCTGCCGGGGTTTTGAAATAGCGTTTACGGCCTTTTCGCGTCTCGCCCTTCGTGTGCACAACAAAGTGTGGGAGGACGGGACTAAAGTGAATGAAGAAAAAAGGGGAGAGGGCGGCCTCTTGCGGGAGCCGTAAACCATAAAGATCTCGCGACGCACGTGCGGCATTCATTTGTCGCGAGTCGTCTGCGGCGCTAGGAATCCTTCCTCCCACGACACCACCAGCGGATGCGGAGGACGCGCGAGGAAACGCGTCAAAGCGACACAGTCGTCGCCAGGTTGTGTGAAGCGCTTGCTCGGCAGCTGTTTGGTTCAAAACAGAGCGCGGACGTTCAGGAAGAGATCTGGCGAGCCTAAGACAAGCGATGGGTAAATATATATCGGTCGTGCTTTGTATGGCGTCGCAAAACAAAGAATGTGTGAAGCTTGTTTCATGGACACTCAATGAAAGGTTTCTCTGACGAACCAAAGAAATACCGAATTGTGCCGCACTGAGCTAGGAAGGCCCTTTGCTGCACGTCATGCAACACTCACTTCTTTTATTTCTTTCGTTTCTTTCAGCGGGTTGAAAAAGTGTGGATAGTACTGACAACGTACATCCGGCATTTGAACCCCTCTAGTCATCTTCATCGTTTGGAACAAAGCAAGGCCGCCAGCAGCTATGCTCGTAAGGCTCGCCTCGCGTGTGGCACAAAAGTCCGCGATGTGTTTATGACGCGTTGGATATTTTGAGGGTCCTTCTCAGAGTATCCGGTCTGGCACAAGCTTGAATGGATGAGGAAGAAAAGCCTGTACACCTATTTCACCATGGTTTAGACTGCATAGCCACTTGCTGCTTTATAAAGACGTATACTTTGTACCGCAACAAAATGAAAAAGATAAGACATGGACACTTTGAAGATCTTAAAGTAGCTTTAAAAAAAGTCTGACAACACCTAGGCACTTATTCTCAGTTGAGCGCCACAGAGTGCCTTTTTGAGTAGGTACGCTGACATCGCAGACAACTGGAATTAGGGCACCGTCCGTGAGCCTCGGAGGCAGCTTTCATTACACCTTGCCAACCCCATTAGGTGGTATGCGGGAATTTCGGTTGGATATGTTGACGTCGCTGCTCAGTGGGAATTGAGTAATCGTCCGGGAGCTTCCGATGATTGCTGTCATTGTCATTGGCCATTCCCTTTGGGTGGATACGGGATAATTGTAGGTGAGCATGTTGATGTCGCAGCCAATTGGGCACTGATGAATCGGCCATGAGCTTCTGGTGGCAGCTGTCGCCGTTCTTGGCCAATATACCTGAGTAAATACAGGGTGATAAAAATTAAGTCGGCAGGTTTTTTTTTAATTACGCGCTTAGATTTACGTGAAGACCGCCCCCACTGTGATGTTATGCGACCAGGGGGACGCAGATTTAGGTGGTAATTATTGATGTCGGTGGCTTAATTACTAAAATTGAATAATTAGCTTTTTAGTCGCTGCAGTAAGCAGGCATGCTCGTATTGAAGAGTTAACCGCAGTCGTGTTTCTACGCAGATTCATTTGGCAGAATTCTTCTAGCGCATCCGTACTCCGAGATGTCTAAGTGCGAAGTTTAATGGCCGTTTGCATGATTACGCATGCTAGACAGTGACGAGCGGCGCAAGCTCCTCCCCTTTGTTCTGCGTTTCGATAGCGGCTCCAAGTACTGCAGATTGCGATAACGCCAGCCAAGACAGAAAGGGGGCCGGTTATCACCTTTGACTGTGCCTCCATCCCGTTATCAAACTAGGCACCGTACACAGCAGGCACGTCACAAAAGGGAAGGACATTACGGCGATCCTCACTGCCTTGCATGCGCAATCATGCGAAGGGCAATTAAACTTCCCAGTTCGATATCTCAGAGTACGAATGCACTAGAAGAATTCTGCCAAATGAAACTGCGTAGAAACACGATTGTGACCAACTTTTTAATACAAACTCCTGCCTACTGCAGCCACTAAACGTTAATTATTCAATTTCAGTTTATTAAGCTACCGACATCAATAATTACCTCATCATTTTGTGTCCCCCTTGGCGCATAACCTCACTGCAGAGGCGGTATTCACGTACATCTAAGCGCCTAATTAAAAAAATAAACTGTAAACTTAACTTTTATCACCTGTATATTGCCAGTCTTGTGTTCACTTTTTACGTGTGGTTTCCTTAATTTTGAGTTCAACGATGTGCCAAACAACACAAAAATCCTTGCACGTCGGGCTGCGTGTGCCGGTAATCGATGTTTCTTAGTCGAAGGCCACAACGCATTCACGAGATCCACCTAGAGTGAGCTTGCGCCGTTGAGACGTAGTGGTGTCGTGGATGCGTTTCGTCGCAAATTTCTCCCCTGCATTCAGTGGCAAATTTTACACATTTATTTTCTGATAATAGGCTATTTAATGCTTTTGTAACACATTATTCAAAGGTATGGCACGGAGTCACGAACAATCACACAGTGTGATCCGCTTCTCATCAGTGAGTTGATAAATATTTATGCTTACGCGATTCATCTCCTTATCAATGGCTCCTACCTTAAAGAGCCAAAATACATGAGGACAAGATACAAGCTTGCCTCATTCAATGACTACATTGACCAAATAACGATGACCAATATTAATTTTAACTCACGCTTCAAGAAAATAATCTAGATATTAAGGAAAGCAGATGAAGCAGGGGTCACTCCCCAGCCACTTCTCCAGGGTCCTTATGACGTCACAAGGACTCGCTTGTGCGATTGGCGGCCGCCTACCAAAGGCGCCTACCAAAGCTGCCGCCAAGAAACATTACTGCGCGATTGGAGTGGTGCCTCTAGTTCACTCCTACCGTCTACCGATGACTATACGTACAACTTAGTGGGCAATCTTACTTTCGTGGTATTTAATAAAGGTCGTTCGCCGTAAGTGCGCTCCGGCCTTGACTGTCAACGGCGCATGCCTCCTCGTGACCGCGTGCCTGACCCGACGCAGCCCGTACCGTGCCCACTTTGACCGTTCGATCACGTCGTAATGGACCCCTGCCTTGCGCCGTCCGACTTCCTTACAATGTGTATGTGTGTAATAAATATGTATACTGGGCAATCAAAAGCCACAATTTCGGTGTTAGTTCGAAGCATGAATTTTCGAACATCGCGCGATGTTCGAAACGAATTTCGGACGATTCTCAAACGATTTTTCGCAAGAAGCTTCGAAGATCGTTTGTGCGAAAATTGGAATTGCAAAATGTTCGGAACGAAAGAAAGGGGAAACAACAGGCAGTGAAAGGAAAGGAAGTCACGGAATGAAGTATCGGCACACTGAGATGATGGGCATCGAGCTGCCGATGCGACTCAGCGACGAGGGAGACCGATCTCTGTCGGGGGCCATTCAATGGCTCGTTCCTCCGCAAGTATTTTTTCTCTGTCACGTCCGACCGCAGGCCAAAGAAACGGCGGATGCGCTGCGTGTGCGTTCGTTCATGGGAAGGGTGACGCCCAACGGTCCATAACCTAGTCTGGCCGGGGGAACAAGCGCTGAGAGGAGGGCCTCCGCTCAAGAACAGTGGGTCCCTATTGAGCACGGGGGTGGCTCCTTCCCAGGCGGGGAAGACGTGTCACGCTTGGCTTGCCCCGTCGGCAAGACTTTTACATCTCCGCGCAGACGTCGTCTCCCTCCGGTTGGTGCGGCTGCGGCGGCGACCATCCGGCTCGCTCCCACAGAAATAGTTCTTTGCGGCGGCGTGGAAAGCGAACACGGGATCTTTCCTCTGGGATCCAGAGGCTCCGCAACCGCGGGTGGAGTCGGGCACCACCGTCGAAGGAACCGCTGCAGACCACGGCGGGCGAGCGATAGCTGGGGAGGATGGTGTCGGGAAGGGGGCTCTCGGAGCGCTCGCGGTTCGTACACAAGGACCAGCTTTGTTGTGCGTACAGCAGCGGTCGGCAGGCTCTCATGCGGCTTTCGTCGCATATGGTCCCGCTGGCGGAAGACTGCAGCGCCGCCGTGCGTGTGTGCGTTCGTGTTCGTGCTCGTACACGCGCACCATGAGCCTCCCTTCTCCCCGTTTTCGTTTTATAAAGCGAGGCTTCTGTTTGGTCCTGTCTCTGCAGCTCTGTACCCCTCCTCCTTCGAGAGAGAGAGACGGGGCGCCGTGCCGTACTCTGCGTGCAACGCCGTATGCTCATCCGACCGCAGTCCCGTTCGGAGGGTGCCGTGCTGACTCGGTGTTGTTACCCCCCGTCTCGAAGCTTTACCCTCCGTTCGCTTTCTTTTTTTTTTTTTTCCGTCTCCCGTTCCGTTTGCTCGGCATAACAGCGAGAATGCCGGTCAAGCGAAGAAGGCGCGGAGAAGCGGGGCTCGAAAGTGATATGCGAGGCAGTTTTTCCGCGGAAAGAAAGAAGAAAGGAAGCCGGATTGGGTTTGGGGGAGTAGCTGGGCTGAGGGGCGACGAGGTTTACCCGTGTTGTGGGCGGCTAAAAATGTTGCCGCTCGGGATTAGCCGAAGCGTGGTCGGAGAAGACGGTCTCTGCGCGGAGCTCTGTTTGCGGGAACTTTGGCAAGACCGGTACTAGAGATGAAATGTTTGGCAGTGTGTATTGACTCGATGACTTGCTGAGCACGCTTGCTTCCTACGCTTGAGAGACGAAATGTAGTACTTCGGGGAACTGACTGAAAGAAATCGCTCAGTAGCTTTTGGCGAGGTTCAGGGCGTGCGGATTTGATGGGCTTTTCTGGCCGAAGCAGAAAGCCTTTGTCGTTACCGATCTGGCTTCACTGCGCAGGATTGGCGACCGCTTTTGTCCCCACTTACAAGGTTAAGTCAAATCAAATCAGTTTCTTTTGCATCACAGTGATTAAATTTGTTAAAAGGAAAAATACTGAACTTTACTCAATAATCTTTGTGTACGTTTAAGAAAGAAAATGTAATAATTACTTAATATAAAACACAAAAATAACTGTACCCAATGTAAATTGTACCAACCTCAATTTTCATCATTTCTTCCAACGCGAAGCCACGAAACTGTATTCATCGGCTGCTGTTTTACGTCACTGTTGGTAGAGATAAAACTTCTTCAGTGCACTTAAGTCTGCTTGCAGTTATTTACATGCGAAATCTTTATGAAGCCCGGTCTACATGGCGCGAATTTCTCTGCGAATTCGCAGCTGCGGCGCCGCTCGTGCGGCAAAACGATCTATTCTCGTCGCTGCCGAAGTGTGCGAAAAAAGGTCGTTTCGCCGCACGAGCGGCGCTGCAGCGGCGAATTTGCAGAGAAATTCGCGCCATGTAGAACGGGCTTGACTTCGTTTGCGATAACTGTGAGAAAGCTTGTGCACTGCTACTTTGTATTTGTGCACGGGAGTTGGAGGACGACAGATTTGAAGTAGCACCAAGTTCCTCGCTGCACTGTACGCCTCTAGCGATTCGGCCGTGTTGGTGCGGACCGCGATGCAGAAACTTGGGGTTGATCAAATCTAAAGGGCCCCTGAAAGGCGTTTTGGACACACTAAACGAACTAGCGCAATCGTTAGGTTGGGTAATCAACGTCGTCCGTGCCAAGCACAACATTTTTACGTGCAGCGGAAAGCTCAAACTTTCGTTGCAAAGTTTGTTGTCGCGTTCCCGCCCTTTCCTGGATGTTTTTGCTCCGCCATCTTCTGTGTACATCATCGATTCTCCCATGCGCGTCGCGAGACAGAAATCTTGCAAATGGACGTCTTTTTCTCTCACCTCCGCCAAAGAGAAGCGTCGACGGGGCGCGGCGGCTCCTTTGGTTAAGTAGCGCTTCCTGCAGCAGGCTTAACGCTATCGTGTTCGTCCATATTTTTTTTTTTTTTTTACTCTCTTCTCACGCTTCTCGTTAAGGCGCGTTGGCTAGACCGACACGGTGATGACACGACGACGGCGATGCCGACTTCCGAGTTGGCAACCGCCTTGTCACACAGCGCCGACGTCGACACGAACCCGTCGGCCGATCGAAAGTCCGCGTTGTGTGACTGGCTCGCCGACCAAAGACGCCGCCGCCGAACGGTCGGCCCAACGGTCATCGGGAATCGATTGAGAAGCGAAAACTGCATGCCCTGACAACAACAGTGCCGTAGTAAGGTCCATGAAATTCATGCAGCTCCACACATGCGATCTGTATTTCAGCTTACGACGCTCCGGGCGACAATTCGTTTCCCGGAGTTTCAAATTGCGTATTCGTGTGCGACCATCAACGCTTGTAGAAAATATAAGCTCAAGTAATAGCAGAACAGGAGTTAGGGGAGACAATAAAAAATCAATATCGATCAAAGTTTTTAGTGTAAAGCGTAAAAGAAAAGCGCGGCTAGCACAATTAAGTGCATTGCCCTTTAGGGCCGCGCCTTGTCGTCGTAGCTCGCTCGCTGGACCTAAGTGGAGCCACACGGCGTTCCGTAGTCGCGGCCTAACCCGGAGGCTTCGAAAGCCAAGCGGTTTATATGCTCATAAGCGTTCGAAACTCCTGAACCGCTGGTGCTTGTCATAGATCTGCCCCGTTGTTTAGCGCAGAGAAAACTGCAGGTACATTTGAGGCAAAATATACGTAATTAACCGGTAGCGCCCGCGTTTATTTAGTTCGGAATGCTCGTTGGGTTGGTTTTTACAATAGTAAGCGAACAAAAAGTGGCAGTGCAACACCGGCACGTCTGGGAGGAAAAGCAAGCACAAAAAGAACGGAACTCTCGCTGGCGCAGCTTCAGGGAGGAGGCGCGCGAGCATGGCGAAGGCGGGAAATTTGAATTGCATTGGGTGGTAGCAGTGATCTGATAACGGCGCTGCAGCCTATTATGGCGAATCCCTGCTCTGCACTTCCAACAGCTTTCACATTGAGTGGAACGGCTTTAATTTTTTCCCGCAGGGGGAAATCGCAGTCGCAGCCGGAACAATGCTGGTGCCGGAGGTCAGCTATGGTGGGGGCTTTATGAAACCTTATTGCGCAAGTGTTATTCAAGAAATTCTCCGTTGACGGGCCAAAAATCCTTCCAATCATGTACAAAACATTGATGTTACACAAATGGCGGGTCTAAATATAGTATTTAGGTTATTTCAGCACCACCTGCGGTGACTTTGTGGCGCTGTGAACTAATCCCTCGTGCGCTCTCTATCAAGCCGCTGGTTCAAATCCCAGTAGGGTGTTACTTTTTTTTTTTCTGCCTTTTAATCGTATCCTATTCGCGAATCCAAAACAAACCTTTTTGATTGAACTGTGGAACTATATGAAACGTCAATGCATCGTTTAAAAGTCATAAGTACGATTCGTTGAGTTTTAAACTCGTACTTTTTATATATACAGAGGCAATTTTACTTTCAGAGGGCCAAAATACTGATGTGTATTTTACAAAGTCGGTATGTCATAATATAGCATCAAGATAGTTTCCTCCAATAAACATAAACAAGATACACGGTAGGCCTAGGGAGAGGGGTTGTTGCTTGCCGCGGCAGGCAAGCAACTATCGCAGCTAACAGCCCTGAGCACGTAAAAAATGAACGAACAGCCTTTATAGAGATAAAAGGGGCTGCAGGCCATCAGGAGAAAAAGCGGGGGTGGAATAATTGTTTTGTGGAATTATATGCAGAGTCGAACAAAGAGGCAGGCGCGCACGGCCCCTCAACTCACACTACTCTTCCGAGACCGCTCGTTATATCTGTTACGGTGTAGTTGTCTAGCAGTTGATAAATACAGAGTCGCGTAGGAGCTTCCCGGAAAGTAAGGGGAGGGGAGGGGGAAATGGAATGCAAGAGACACACTCCAAAAAAAGTGCCTGTACCGTACCGTGCAACCCTTCCGCTGCTTTTTGTTATGCTTATAAATGTTTACAACAGATCGGAATAACGAAATACAATACTACAACTGCCTGTGTACGCGCGTGCATAGCGTCCCCACAACACGACCACGCTCGACATTGGCGCGAACGAGCGGTCAAGTAAGCGATATATAAACCGACGTCGTTTCGGAAAGCACGTACGTGCTTACTCTAACAAATTTTGAGGCGATTCTTTAGTCATTCGCTTAGTTTAAGACTTCCGTAGGTCCCGCCCCGTTCCTTCCATCAGCTTTTCCATCCGTGAGCGGAGTGCAGGGGCGGTATTCTCGTAACTGTCCCTTTCGAAAACGTCCCTTTTGCGTCCCTTTCATCGTGGCGTACTTCCGGTTAAGCAGTGGGCATTTTATTCAAATAGCGTAACTGTTCTTGCAAACGCATTTTAAAGAAGTGAAACCGTATCAGAGTATCTTTTATGTGTTTATTGTTCCGCGAGCGAACTGGGACGAAAAATCGTCTGCTCCAAATCGTCTGCTCCGAGTAGCCACGGCTCATAGCTCCGCCGTGCTTGCATGGCGTCACATCCGGGTGTTCGCTTTTAGCCAATCAGGGCTCGCTCAAAAGGGACACTTTGAAAGGGACACAAAAGGGACAAAACACGGGAATACCGCCCCAGGTTTCGTAGGCAAAGTGATAAAAAAATGGCCCAAACGGAACGCAGAAAGTGGGACGGCCCCGTCCCAGAGCGAGTCTGCGGCGCAGAATATCGCAGCAGCAGGCGACGCCGCAACCGAACGTCACCGAGAAGCGAGGCGTCATGGGCAGTCATGCTCGAGCGGTGTGAAGAGGTCGACGAAACGTGGGTGAATCGCGGTGCGGGTCAAAATGCGATGTTTTGATTTGCAATAATTCCACTAATACTCAACGCTTTAACAAAATTCTTAAAGAGGTTATTACTAGAAAATTGGTTTACCTGAAAATGCAAACACCCATGTACCGGCAAAAGCTCTTTCAGGGCCCTTCTAAGTATTTTCCAGCACTTTTCACCAAAACGAACTGACGGCTCCCCATGGCTCGCTATGGGGCTACGAAGGAGCCACGAAGGGCTGGCGCTCGCTCTGTTTTATTGTTTCCCCTATACGTCAACCAGTTAACTCTAGTTCTTGGAGTCTGGCTCGGTGTATTGATTCCCGAGTTTGTACGGTTAAAGAAGAGCAAAGGAGGAGGAAGAGAAAAGCGAACGGAAAGGCCGAGAGGTTATCCAGGCTTAGAGCCCCGATTTGTTTTGCCGAAATTCTATGAGAATATGACGGCATTGCTGAGAAATACCTAGACGATATATAGAAAGTTTAAGCCATCCGCATGCACGCGTGCACATTCAGTGTTAATTCCCTTTACGAGACATTTGTGTGAACACATAACATGATGGCGATCTTGTGTCTATTGATGAGCACACACATACGCACACACACACTTATCCTCAACGCATGTCACGCCATGTCCGCCTTGATGTGAAGAGTTCCTCTTGCGCTGCTCGTTGCACTGGAGCACCGATTTACAAAAAAAAAGCGTTCATTGTATCGTGGGTAAATAAGAGACCATGCTGCCTGTCTTGAAAAAGAAGGGCAACACTATGCGTCATTCGTCTATATCATCTGTACTCGGTTGCCACTGCTTCTTATACGGACTGGTATGATCCGCCACATCAACTCATGTAAAGGGAAATGAGTTCCCGCTCGTGATGCTGTTCATCATGACGGAGTTGCTTCTCGTACGACCGCAGGAACAAACGTGCATTCGAAACGGCAGGTTTTGCGTGAACTCGGGCGTTCATCATCCTGCGGTAAAAAAGACGGGCTCGTCGGATTAAAGCTGCTTTCTTCACGTGCTGCAGTCTGCAGGCGCTATGGTCTAATATAACTGACTAGAGGGCTCAACACGGAGTCCCCTGGAAAATACTTAAACACAAAGCGAGTGGTCGATGCAGAAAAAAAATACAAAAGTTAAAATTCGAACAGCTCGTTCAAGTAACGCTGCCGTGCAAATGCCCTGTTCGCTCAGGCGAGTCGGGAACGCAGAAGCGAATAAGCCGAACGCTCAACGGGCCATTGTCATCTCCGGCTTGAACTGCAAAGGCCCTTGCCTCCGCGCCTTCAGCCGTCAGCTCCGCCACTTGCAATGTGCGGCGTTAGATTTAGTCGGGCACTGGTCACGAGCGCGGAAGGAGCAGCCTGTCGCCTTTCTCGTGGTCCGTACGGAAGCAGCGCACCCGAAATGTCTCACTGCGTGGCCGATTAGCATTGCAAATTACAGATGTACCACGGCGCGCTCGCATTGCCGGTGTAGCTCCGCGTCAATCTTTGTTTCGCACCTCCAAAGAGTTGCGTGACTTTCGAAACCGGGCGCTCCGGAACGGTGCACCTGGGCCTTATGTATCCGTGACACCAACAGTGCTATCTCTTCGACCTATCAAAGCGTGTTTCATTTTTTGAAAAACATGCGGCTTTTCCACCGATGTCAGCGAATAATGTGCTGCGAGTGAACACTTGTAGGCAAGCCCGACAACGTTTAGTTGTTAG
Organism: Haemaphysalis longicornis; assembly: GCF_048455015.1. Classification (NCBI taxonomy): domain Eukaryota; kingdom Metazoa; phylum Arthropoda; class Arachnida; order Ixodida; family Ixodidae; genus Haemaphysalis; species Haemaphysalis longicornis. Next base: position 32,180,015 of record NW_027526460.1, read on the forward strand.
AAGAACGTATTGCTGGGCGTGTTGGTTATGGTCTGATAATCAACATAATTAGCGTAATAAACGGCACTCGAAAGAGGACACGGATGGACTGCACACTGCCAACTGTTTATTAGCAAAGGCTAGAGCCGCACATTTATACCTACATCCAGACATTAGCAATGAAAACAACTTCATTTTTAGCGAATGCGCAGCTTTTCATCGTGGAACGTCATATATGCGTAGCTCGAGTAAAATTCTGTTAAAGAGTACGCCACGCTTACTTAATCCCATTCCCTATAACCCATAACAGTTTGCGTACTATCCGCCGCAGCGCCCCAAAGGCCTGTGCGGCAACGCGCACGGGGTTCTGGGTTCCGTTGGCAACGACCGGGACTGTACGAACTTACGTGCGGGCAAGAACATAGGACTGCTGGTGTGTAACAGATTTTCGTGTACTTTAACGAGCCTTAAAAAAGGCCTAGCAAATTATCTTAGTGTATTCACGCGGAAAAAATTATTACCAGCACGTTCACGAACATTGCAAAGCCAAATTTAGTATCCGCCGCGGTGGCTCAGTCGCTAAGGCGTTGCGCTGCTGAGCACGAGGTCGCGGGTTCGATTCCCGGCCGCGGCGGCCGCTTTTCTGATGGAGGCGAAAAGCAAAAACGCCCGTGTGTACGAGATTTCGGCGCACGATAAAGATCCCCAGGTGGTCAAAATAAATCCGGAGCCCTCCACTACGGCGCGCCTCATCGCCTGCGTTGCGTCGGTGCGTTAAACCCCACAATCAATCAATCAAATTTAGTATCATCTATGCCTCAAAATACTCGGTGTTAACTGGCGCTCTTTCAGTCTTGACTGGCGTTATCGCAATCTGCAGTACTCGGAACCCATCAGTGTCTAGCATGAGTAATCATGGTCTTCAGTGTCTAGCATGCGTAATCATGTGAACGGCGATTAAACTTCGCAGTTCGATATCTCGGAGTACGGATGCGCTAGAAGATTTCTGCTGAATTTAATGGTTGTATGGTTTATGGTATGGTTTATGGTAATGATTGTATGGTATAGTAGAGGGCTCGGGATTAATTTTGACTACCTGGGGATCTTCAACGTGCCCCGAAATCTCGTACACATAGGTGTTTTTGCTTTTCGCCTCCATCAGAAAAGCGGCCGCCGCGGCCGGGAATCGAACCCGCGACTTCGGGCTCAGCAGCACAACGCCTTAGCCACTGAGCCACCGCGGCGGGTGGATGCTATGTGTGAGTTGTGCTGAATTAAACTGCGTGCAAACACGGCTGCGTCCAACCTTTTAATACCAACATGCTTGCTTACTGCAGCCACTGAAAAGTTAATTATTACATTTTTGTTAATTAATACCCCGTTATCAATAATTACTACCTCATTCTGTGTCCCCCTGGGCGCGTAACCTCACGTCAGAGATGGTATTCACGTAAATCAAAGCGCCTAAAGAGGTGGCTTACGCATTTATCCGAGAAACTTCACTTGGCAGCTTCTGGCATTCTTTTTTAAGCGAAGCTTTCTACGTCTCCCTGATGGCGTCCGTGCGCACCACAAAACGCACTGCAGGAAAGCCAACTTCCTCTACGAATGAAGATGATCGTGGAGTGAAGAGAGAAACGCCTCCCGTGGTCGGAATCGGGCTCCCTCGCGTTTTGAGTCCGACGTCTATCCGATTGCGTCATTCCGGCACGGTCGAAGCCGTTTGGATTTGGAGAGGGGTGCATGGACGTGCAAAACTAGACAGCAAAAAATCAGTCACCCCTCCGTCTAACGACGACAATAGTGGACCGCGAATCTTTCTTCGCGCGAAATCATGTGGCGACAGATCAAGCTCAAATCCGCTGCGATTCAAAGTCCAAAGTCAGACGAGAACCGAGGAATCCCTCAAGAGAAAGCTTCGCGTTGAACCATCGTCGCCGCTAGAGGGAGGGCTGCATGATTTTTTGTCTAATCACTATCGTGTTCCGCGATAAAGCAAGTGGAATAATGCAAGTGACATACTGCCAGCTACCATATTCATGACAAAACAACGGGTTTTGTTTTCTGTTCGTTCGACACCCTTAAGATGCAAAGTTGCCGAGCCACTACTACTTATAACGCCGAGATATTGTTTTATAACCACTAAAGGAGTTCACAAGGCAGCCGCAATAAGCAGTCATCACGCCCGTTGTCTATTTTTTTCTCGTTACATTTTGGACACTCGTTAAAGCCCGTTTTCTTTTGAGTCCGACAGAGCACAACATGGTCCGGCTGGGCCTGTCGTGCTCTGTCGGGGGGGCCCTGTCGGGCCAAGTTGGACGCCGAGGTCGAATTCGCTCGGCGAGCGAATTGTCCGGCTGGAGCCGTCCGGCTGGGCCGTCCGGCTGGAGTTGGCTCCGCCCATCGGCCTTCGGCAACATGGCGGCGGCGAGCTGCGGGGACGGTGTACGTCGCACAACTTGATTGTGATATCAAAAACGACAACGACTTGCAGAAGTTACGACAGACCACCCCGGTCCTGAGTCGGTACTGCGATACGCGTTTATCGTTCGTCTACTTCAAATGGTCGCGCTTTGTGTGGAGTCGAGGCAGAAAAGGCACCAGTACCAGCGTCTGCAGAGTGGTGCGCCGTGTTTTCGTTCTCTATCAAGTGTGTAGAGATACGCTCGTCGCGCTCATCGCTAGCGCGAGACGATTGATAAGTCCAAATTCATCGTGGCCCCGCTCTCGCGCGCTCCAAGCTGTCAAGGTCTGTCTCCGCGCTTGGATCATCGATAACGTTCAAAATATGGTCACTGTGAGTGAAAGCAACGCGCAGTGGTGGTCAGCGCTTGTGTACAGTGCAAGTTTTTCATATAAAGTGTGTACGCCGTGCTGTTATCTGTTTGATGTGTCGAAGTTCGGCTCCCGCGATCAGCCGTGTGTGGTGCGTCGCAGTTCTCCCGGAGTTGAATGTGTGTCTGTGAAGCTGCGGCGCCGCTAGCTCCGATACTGCAAGAAACACATCGCAACCGAGGGGTGCACCTTTTACATAACTTTCCCTTTGTATATCTGCGCAGTTGGTAGCGATGTGTGGCGGTGTTTGTGCGTTTTGAAATGTGAGGGTGTTCCCAGTGCTTTAGTGCCGCTGGTGGACTGCAGCGTTCCCAAACCAGCGTCGTGAGTGCTCCGCTAGTTCGCCTATTCTAGTGGCCGCGTGATGTAGTGGCAAGTGTGCTTTGTGCAGCAACTGCAGTGTGTGTCCACGCTGTGCTTTTTTTTTCGCGTTCAGCACTGCCTGGTTACGTGATGTGTGCTTCATGCGAGATGCTGCTTCCGTTTGGGACTAGTTTTCGTGGTCATTTCACTTGCAGCTGTTGCTTGTTTACGTATGCCGCATATATGCGCTAGGTAAAGCTTCCATGCACCACTATCCGAAAAAGTGCCTTTACTAATGAAGCACATGGTTATTGTAATGTAATCATGCAGTCATGACATATTCCTGTGAGTAGTGTTTACACACCGGGTTCACAAAATGGTTTCTATCATAAACCTTTTCAAATGCCCATTTACGCTTTTGTTATAGTTGTTTGCTTTAAGCCACACCAAAGTTGGCTGTGTTGTGATCTTCCCTGAACTCTTTATTAAAATGCCAGCACTGTCAATCATCAGTGAACATTCTGAAAGCGGAGTTGGGGGTAATTCGGGTTCCGTGGGCGGCACACGTGACTTCTTTTGAGAATCCCTTTTTGCTCCCAACATATCCAGTATCGTTCAGCTTGATTAAGCTCGTCGGATATGAGGGGTCCCAATTTGCTGCTTTGTTGTTTGGTTCTGGTGATGAACTGAAAAACCCGAGCTGTGACTCTGATTAGCTTTAAGATTTTGCCGTAGTGTTCCAGATCTATCACGCCCGACTCAGTAGGTGGCGATGTTGCCGCTGGCAATGATCTTGTTTTCTTCCTTTCCCCTAGTTCGATTTCATCGTATATCGCTTTCGGAACCACTCATTCCCAATATGCATGCGGGACAAATCCACAGTGCTTTGCTCCGCTACTGTGCGTTTTTGGCCAGCTGCATGGCTGGGATGTCGCGAGCTAGATTTTCTCTTCCCGGATAATGTCTACATACGCACTTGTTCGCGAGGCGTTGAATTTTAGTGACTCAGTTGCGTGTGAACTGCTTCCAGCGGCCAACATCTTCATGAATCCAATAGAGTGCTGTTGTTGAATCTGTCCGTAGGTAGATGTTTGATGGCTGTTGCTTGAGGGCTTCCAAAATATAGCCACACAATCGACCAGCGAGCAGGCATGCCATCAGTTCCAGTCTCGCCAGTGTAATTTCCTTGCCTGGTGCAACCCTTTGTTTGCTTACCAGAGTTGTCGATCTTGTACCGTTTTCCCCTCCAGGGTGAGGTAGGCAACTGCCTCATATGGCATTGGACGGGTATCAGCAGAAATGTGAAAGCAGTCCGTCCTCCCTCCATTTGTTTGCGACCTGTAGTACCGGGGTACTTGAACCTCAGGGAGATAGGGAGTCCGTCTAGCTACCTTCCAGGCCGCCGTGCTGTTGGTAGGTAGCGTGTTGAAGTCGATGTTTTTACGCAACACTTCGTGGAACAGGACCTTGGCATGGACAATGAAAAAAGAAAGCCCCCCCTCCCCCTCCCTTCCCAGTGGTTCATGTTGAACCTCAGCGCAAATGACAAGACGCAGTACGATAGCAACAGGACACACGAAGCGCTGCTTTGTCATGTCGTTTACGCTAGGGTTCAACATGCTTACCAACACTTCCAAGTTTTCACGTTGCGCCCTAGTGGGTCACATATCCACGCCGTTGTTTGTAGCATGGGCCAATTTGTGAATGGTTCTATGCCATGAATACAATCCATACATAGAGAGAATGTTAAGTGGTCGGCACACGGGTCCCACGTACGTCGCAAAACCTTCAGCACATCCGACAAATAACCGAGATGCATGGTAGCCCGGGAGTCACGTTGAAATCACTGGAATAGCATTTTACTGCTTCAAACATTTCAGTGGCATTTTTGTACAGCTTCACGGCAGCTTTCTCGCTTCCAGCTCCTGTGAGCACGTCATCCGTGTATGTCTCACAGTTTGAGGGTACTGCTCTTTGTTTAAGTGGTGTTGAAGCATTTCGGGAAGTAGAAATGGGTTAGCCATCACTCTGAAAGGAATGCGGGTCATACAGCAAGTCAAAACTGGTGAAAGTGGTACACCCGGTTTTGGTATTGCTTGAAACCACAGGAAACGCAATGCACCTTTGTCCACCGGTTTTATGCCAACCTTTAATAATGTTTGTTTGATATCCAACCCTTGCGCCACTTGGTGTCTTCGGGAGTTCAGCAATAGGGTGTATGCACTGGGCTTTTGGCCGTGCAGCAATGCTACCTACACGACAGCCCCGACACCATATCCACAGTTGCATTCTGCCGTGCAGGCAGCATGTTTCCCGATGCAAAACGTGGTTTGCGGCGTGGTGTTGGTAAGAACGTTCGCGTGGGTTTGCGAATGCCTTGTCACAAGGAGTAGTCAGCATTGTTTTTTTTTCGAAATTTCGGACTGTGCTGTGCACACTTCTGCAACCGCAGATCCGAAAGCAGGCTGCACAACAAAAGCAAGCGTTTCGCTTTTTTTTCTGTTTTGAAGCAGTAGCTAGAGCAGTGCTTGAAGACGATCTGACTTCAGGCAACGAATTCGCAAAGAAGCTATCGATGATGGGTTTAATCAGTACCGAATCAGGCGTGCCCATTTTATTTGAGGTGGAGACGACGGCCATCAAAGCTTTCACCTCATACCTTGCACATGCTCAAGTAAAAAAAAGCACTTGAAAACTATCGGTCGAATCTTTGTCGACGTGGCTGCACCTAATTTTATATACATATGTCGCGATTGCTTCCACCCAGAACCTCTGCGTAATTGCTCACCATCATTGGGAGCTTAGGTAGACGTCAGTCATACGTTCAACACACCAGAACACTGTTGCCAGAGCACCTCACCGTATCTCGCACTCCCCAAGAAGCGCGCAGCATGCCTGGGTGGCTCGGTAAAGCCAGTGCCTCGTCCCGCACGGCGCCACCATATCAAATATTGTTGCAGCTTTGGGTGAAAATTTTCCTAACTCGAGACACGGTCCTTTGAAGCAACCCAAAAATAAGAAAATCAATGCATGGGGATCACACGGAGATAGTGCAAAGTGGACTACGTTATCAGCGCCTGTCCAACGGTTAGACAGGTGCGGACAGCGGTGCAGAGAGCACTGCGCAATGTTTCAAGCATGTGACAAAGTGTGAGGTGAAAGCTTCAAGGCCCGTCGTTTCCACTTGGAACGAAACAGGTGCAACAGATTCAGTACTGATTAGTCCCATTATCGATAACTTCATTGTAAATTCGTAGCATGAAGGCGGACTGTCGTTAAGCGTTGCTCTATCCTTGGCTCCGAAGCAGCAAAAAAAAAAAAAAAAAAAAAGAGCGACATGCTTGCTTTTGCCATGCGGCCTGCTTCGGATCTTCGGTTGTAGCAAGCGTGCACAGCACAGTCTGGAATTTCGACGCAAAAACAATGCTGACTACTACTTGTAACAAGGCATTCGCAAATCCACAAATCGCTCGAAAAAAAAAAACGCTGTCCACATGAACGTTCTTGCCAACACCACACTGTGAACCACATTTCACATCAGGAACGCCGCGGCCCATGCGGCAAAATGCAACCGTGCAGATGGCATCGGTGCAGCTAAGCAAATAGCACCACCCCGCATTCGAAAGCCCATTGCATACACCGATAGACTGACTAAATCGGAGGTCAGGTTCAGTCCACTTTCAAAGTTGTTGAAATATTTCGGTGAGTTACTGTGCGATGAAACGTCGAAAACCATCTGAAGCTTGGGAGAGTAACGTGCAACAGCCTAGTGCAGCATGTAGTAAACGGCATCAGCTTCACTCGTACTTTCCGTAAGTTTTGCTATCCCTAGCTGGTCGTAGTTTCTGATCACAGCGTCGGTAGTCCTGACACAATTCTGGGAAGTTTAGAAAGTGCCTTATCAAGTGGTATAGTGACATTGGCTTCCAAGGAAGCTCCTTCTAATGTCCATCCATTTATTTGATGGTCCCGCCAAACACAGAAAAATACAATAGAGGCGTGGAAATTTCTGAAATTTCAAACACTTTGCGAATGCTGTTTGCTATTCGATTTGCAGTGCACTTTTATCATTCAAAGTGCTGAATGTTTTCGAGTATTGAAAATTTGGGAATAATTGAGCAGTAAAAGTTGGCTTTGCCGCATGGCATTCAAATTTTCTAGCTTCACTGCATGGCATGCCCTCTTTCGTTGACTTTTTGCATGGCGCTGAAGTTGCGCAAAAAAGCTTAACACGCGGTCATACTATCACACTTAAAAATAAATGAACAACTGTATACCAACTGGTAGAGGTTTCAGAAGTGTCAAAGGCGGTGGCGGTCAAGACCATTGCTAATGACATCGAGGTTTTCTTGGCTTTAACACACCATTTGCTCACCTCATTTTTCTTCCACTCAGTTTTTATGTGTACCAACTTTCAGCCTTTTGTCCACTTGCCTGAGGGTCTAGCTTCATTCAACAGCAGAAGATCAGAAAATAAACTAAAAAAATCACTCCACAAAGTGAACACCCTCTTCCAAAACGCTTATGCAGAGGCTGGACGGGCTGCATAATGCAGAACGCCCTTACTCTATGAAAGAGAACATGTGTCATCTCTTGTGCTACTGCACGCAGCATGCAACCCAACACGAAACAGCGAAAAGAACTCTTGTGCGATTGCTATGAAAAAACTTTTCAGAACTGAATCACTTTTGTGAACTGTAGCAGTCATGCTGACACTGCGCTAGGACAAAGGCTCTAGATTGGTCGACGTTCTATAACTTAAGATCCTGAGATCTGTTGTCCAACTACTGCCATTTTTTCAAATGTTCCTGATTTATTTCATTCTCCCTCTTATTCATTGTTTCTACGTACTCTTTCCACATTTTTTTTTTTTCATTTACTGTGTTCACCCTATCTGACGCAGCAAGCAACGCCATTTGTGGAGCTAATGTCTTCAGTATTCATTTCCCAAATCATTTATCTAACATCACTATCATCATCTGGAAGGCTCCCGCACAATTACAGCTTTCAGCCCCATTTCATGCAGCAATGGCCTCGGTCTGCCTTGCGTGGTTCTTCCACTACACCATCCCTGTTGCACTAACTCATGTGTTTGCGCTTTGTGCATAAAGTAACCGACAGGTGTCCTGAGCTCGAGAATGCCTAGATTGGGCTGTGTGTCGACCTGCCATTCCAGGTGCAGAAGCACAAATGAACGGGTGTAGCACTTTTGTCTTCTTTCTGGCGCCAAGCGTAGGGAGAAGTGGAAAAGGGCACTATAACGGTCGGAAGCTGACTGTTTTAGCTGTGATTGTAAGAGCGTTTGATTTTATGAGGAGTACTTTGATGATATTGGCATTATAGTAACTTGCAGCTTTATTGGCAGCGGGCACGTGTTTTTGCAAAAAGATAAAGCAAGGCGCTGCAAATGAACTGTGTTTTCTACCTCTCAACTGGTTACATTGATTTGATTGATTATGGGGTTTAATGCACCAAAGCTACAATTGGACTATGAGGCGCGCCGTATTAAAGTACTCTGGATTAATTTTGACCTCCTGAAGATTTTTAAAATATGCCAAAATCTCGACATGAGCATTTTTGCTTTTTGCCTTTATGGTTGGGTCCCAGTCAGGCTGCACGTGCAATCAAAGCTCTTTTGGAGTTTTGTGATTGAAAATTTTGGCCGCATCAAATGACATCTTTTCGTCTTCACGTTTGTTTTTTTTTTCTTTTTGTTTTTCTTGTCTCATTTAGTGTAGCAAGCCAGCCCGACGGCTCGGCTAACATCGCTGGTCTCCATTAAAGTTATTCTCTCTCTCTCTAAGCCATTGTATTGGTGTTGAGTGCATAGATTTTTTACTGATTGCAAGAACATAGTGTATGTGATGATGCTCAAGTATCAATTTATATTTAAGGAACCCAGGAGAAGAAAAATATGAATGGTGCAAAATGAAAGGGTTCAACATGCATGGGACTACTTGATCATTACGAGTTGTGTGCCTATCGATGAAATGTCAATAAACCGTGCTGCAGTTTAGCGTCATCTAGTGCTGATCTTTTTTTTTTCCAAGTCTGCATAAACTTAACTTATTGTTGTATGTAGTGTTGTTCACTTAACCTTGTGTGTTTCAAGTCTGTTATACTTAGTACATTTGGTAGCATTAAACAAAGGAACTCTTTTTGCTGTGCCTTTACTTGCCTAACTTTGGCCGAAAAAGGCTTCATTTCAAAACAGAAGACCGCGTTATAAGTGGAAATTACGGAAATGAACTAGATCTTGGTAACTCATTGAGGCATCACTGCTCTTAACAAAACGTAGCCAGCTTTGTTTATAACTAAGGCTTATTAATTCATGTATCTATAAATATCTGGGGCCTATCTGTTTTTGTGCATAGCTGTCTTGTTTTGAAATAAAATTTGATCGGCGAGTTTTATTTTGTGTGGGGTATACACGTCGTGTTCTGCCGTGAGTCTTCTGCAATTAGTGTGGGGCCAATTTTTCTTCAGCACCTCGAGCTGCCCTTGTCACTAATTTTTTAAATTTTTATTGAAGTGCATACTGCGAACCAGAGGCCCAAGAAGGAGGGGCATAAAGGTGTGAACAAGATCAGAGATACCAGCAGTTCAGGATACTACACGTGGCAGCAATGAGAAAGAACAAAAGGTTAAAATAAACTAAACATTTGCTTCTATTTATTCAAATTAATCAAGACATATGTTCAGGTGTATTTTTCCAGTCGATAATACATGTGGGAAAAAAAAAAATTCGACCGGTGTGTATAACGGGTGAAAGAATGAAAATGGTAATGATGAATATTATTTTGAAGTATGTCGTGGTCTTGTATCTAGGCCAAGTTTGTAGCAAAACAACAACAAAAAATTTAAGGCATTGAGACTTCTTTTTTCCCTAGTGCTTCAATCGCACCAGTTTGCATGAGCTCATTAAGAGAATCCGTGCAACCATAGTTATAATTCTGAACAGTGAAGAAACGTAAGATGCAAAAACTTTCTCCTTGACTAATGTTCGAATCCCATAAGCTTACATGATCTCACAAAGAGAATTTGTGCGATTATATTTAGAATAAATAAAGTCAACAGCCTTTCTTAGAGCCTTTTCAACCAATTCGATATTATTTCCTCTATAGGGGTCTGAGACTGTGCAGGCATACTGAAGTTTCTATCAAATTAAAGTAGGGTACAAAAATAATGTAACTTTTGCTGGAGTATTGGTGAGTTTATGCGTTATTAAACCGACTTCACGACAAGATGAGGAAAGATTGTTTTTTATATGACTTCAGCTCAAGTTGCTAGTTTATACAATAGCTAGACGAGTACATTTCTGAGCTTCGGGCAAGTTTTCCTGAAAAAGGGTAAAAAAGTGTGAGTGGATTCTTTTTGTTGACGATATGAAGGGAGACTGCAGTCATCCGGTTTTAACCCCGTAGCCCACACATGACTCCAGGAGGGGATATTATAAGAAATAGTGAAATTGCCAATATATAGCGAAATCTGTCTAGGCTCATTTACAATGGAAATAATTCATTACAGAAAATTTAAAGGAAAGACCAAGGGCACTACCATGGGGACCATTAGAAGTAGGAGGAAAATGTCAGCTAGTCACTCCAATCCGATGAACAAGCAGTAACCCAGGCTGCAAGAAAGGAGCGGGGAGGGTGGGAGGCAGTATGTGAATTAATTTTTTGAAATTAATTTGGCCAGACGGCTGTTACCCCCCAGTAAGTGCAGGTGGTGGGACTGGCCTGCTCCAGTGAGGGATAAAAAAAAAAAAAACTTCCATTCTGCTGTATGAATCGCTCATGCGTTCTGGTATATGGCCAGCATATGCAGACGTGTATGGACGCCTGTTTTTACAAACCCAGGACCAGGTTCTAACCCTGTGCTAATTTGCAAACAAAATCTGTAGTGTCGGAATCAGCATAATTAACTGTAAACAAATGTACTTGAAACATGCAGCAAAGCCTTAAATGTGCCTAGCTGTGTTTTCTGTGGAAGTTATAAGTAAAACTGTTGACCTGGATGGGAGCCTTCGTACAGTCGTCCAGAAAAGGTAATCTCGTTGTAGAACACAAAGATCAAAGCCGGCATCGCCATTAAAAAAAAAAACTAAGAAAAGAAAACACCGCGGCGCCGGTCGGTGGAACTATTCCGGTTTTTGCGAGTGACTAAATGCGATCGCTGGCTGCCGTAGTTCCACAGGCGAGTAATCGCAAACTGAGTACGTAAATATGTGTTTAAGAGATGCGGACATGATGTTAAGGTAACAACTATGCTGCCGATATTCCCATACCAAAATTTTGTACCCTGCGTCACAGAATTTAAAATACCAGCACTCATTGCAGTTGACGAAAGAAGCGCTAACATTTGCCGCAACGACGCAAATAGACAGCCCGTGCGCACCGTATCAGAATGCGATGCATGCGCTGAACTATCGAGAGCTTGTTTCTGCGTAATCATAGAGCGCTGCTACGTACGTGGACGAATGTTACATCGCTGGGAGAGCGGTTATGCTTCAAAGAACAGTCTTGCCGCATGATATTCGGAAAAACGGGAAGAATATATTTTGCGCCGTCGCCGCTTCATAACCCGAGCCAAGCTGCAGCATCGCCGGGCATGCACGGTTTATAGGAAGATCTCCATTGCGCTTGCGTCTACATAAACGTTACGGCTGCTGGCTGATTAAGTCTAGCGAGATCAACATATGCGCCATGCTGAGGGAAATAAACTCAAATTTTCTCAAATTACCACAATAGCTGTTTGAGCGTAAACAAAAAGTACTATAAGGTCGGACGAACCAATCACAATATTCTATTCAAGTGACGTGTTTGGCCCGACACTGCTGGCGGCGTCCGGCTCCCTAATGCAAAAGAAAACGGCCGCCCGACACAGACTCGCGTGTCGGACCGACAAGTCGGACCCGACATGTTGGATCCGACTTGTCGGACTCAAAAGAAAACGGGCTTAACGTGCCCCAACTTCCCCGCAATACGCATCCCTGCCCTGCCGGAACTAACTGAAAGCCCAACATTCGACAAGCGATCGAGTTCCCCACTGTGAACGTGCGCGCACTTCTCAGTGCACCAGCTCGATTCGCTCTGCGTAGCCGTCAGAGCAACGAGGAAAAAACACTGCTGCGCGGCTCCCCTGCTCGCGAGCCGTGATCTGGGCCTTTCCGACAGGGGGTGAGGCGACCCCGCCGTCGTGCTGTGCGCGTCACGATCGACAAGGAGCCGCCTCTTGTTGAAGCGTCGAGGCGCCTCGGAAGACGGCTCACGTGGTAGGGGGCTTCCAGTTAGCCGTCTTGCATCTCTTTTGCTGTATTCGGGTGGTCGCTCTGATACTCCGACTCGGAGTACGCCGATGCGCCGCTTCCCCCAATCCGAGCAAGAGTCACCGCTCCCCAACCGAACGCGTACCCGATCTTGGAGTAGCACGCGACCGTGTCGGCGCGGCGCGGCCAAAACGGCAACTGCAAACAGCCAGGCCGGCCGGCCTGCCAACAAATGGCGGCCTCCGTATCGGACGCGTTAGCTCCGAGCCAAAGTTCACCGACATAAGCTGAGCGCCTGTTATTCGCAATGATTGAAGGTAAGAATAGGTGTGCACAACCTTGCGAACGTATTCCTGCACTTTGAACACTGGAAGTGGTTCGGCGAACAGTTCGGCGAACTTCGCAGCGTAAACGTGCGAGTCGTCGTCGTCTGAGCTGCTGTCCTCGGCGTCGATTTCGAGCTGCAGAAGTAGCGGAAACAGCTCCCCTACACTCAACAGGCGTCTCCGTTTCGCCATGATGCGGAGAATAGCACGAGAAGCAAAATCGTCGAAACACTCCCACAAGTAACCGCTGTCGAGGCCTCAGCACAGAAAGGGAGGATTCAGCGAACGCCACCGGCTGGGCAGGCGAGCGGGGCGAGCCGCGGCGGCCGGGGTCACGTGACCCAATCGCCTCCGGATTTCGGCGGCACTCCAACTTCGGAGTCAGAGCAGTCGGAGGTGCTCGGAGTGGAGTACGACGCTCTGAGGCGACCAACCGAACATACGTCGAGCGCTCGATTTCGACCACCCGAACACGGAGTCGCTTTTCGGAGTGCTCTAGAGCGCTCTAAAACGACCACCCGAATACAGCATTTGTATCCTCTATTTACGCTCTCTTTTTTTTCTCTGCCTTTTCTTCTTTCGTGAGAATCGCTCACCAACGACAAGACAGCCAGGCCGTTGGGTGGCCGCCGTCTGGCGGGAAATTCAACCTCCCTCCCTCTTTTTTTTTTTGTCGTTGTTTGGTTGGACCCTTTTTGGGAAGCGCGCATACCTCGTTATGGTACACGTCAGTCTAAGCTTATGGAGGCAGACACGCGACGCTTTTACCGGTGAAGGCCTTTGTGATTGGATGCGGTGAAGGACGAACGGTGGTTCCGTAGCTGTTTCATTTATTGTGCGGGAGACATTCAACGGGGCTCTCGGATCTCATAAATTCGCTGCCCGTCCATCGATACGCGCGCGTGTGCACGTGAAGCCGGTAGAAAGGCAGAAAAAAGAACCAAAACAAGAAGACAATAACAGGCTAAAAAGGTGGAAGAGAGAAGTAGGAAGGGATGAGGGGCAAAATATTGAAAAAAGGAACAAAGAATAAAGTAAGAGTTACGGGTAACTAACCTCCGCAGTGTCGTTTACAGTGCGAGCAAACGTTTTGAAGTTAGAGATAAGCGCGGAGGAAAAGGGTGAGAAACGAAAGAACGCAGCATTCACCACGAACTTTACCGTTTCGCTACTCATTCGCGTTTCTTAAACCTCTTGCTTGTTCCTGGTCTGACCCCTCAGCTCTCCTCCCCTCCTCTTCCCCGCCACAGTCATTCGCTCTGCCCCTAGTGTGTACAGTCCGGTCGGTCTCCTTGTCGAACACCCGAGAGGGTACATGTTCTCCAAGCTCTATTCCGATCACGTATCGCGGCAAGATGCGACCGCCTCGCGTCCTTTCGGAAGAGCCACTGTGCACGACTCTGGTGTCCGCCGAGCCCACCGAGCGACTCGCGACAAGAGTTCGGGAACCGGTCGCTTCTTTAGCTGCTTTTACTTAGACGTCGCTGTTCCTTCATTTCACGCTCTTTCTCTATCTCGTTCTGTACGTACCACACTCTCCTCCAACGTTTCTTCTCTCTCTCTCTCTCTCCCTCTCTCTCTATCTCTCTCTCTGTGAGTGTGTGTGTGTGTGTGTGTGTCAACCACAGAGCACTGGTGGGAAGAAACGGGAAGTTTCGTCGAGGTGAAAAGGAGGGGTGGGCAGTGCCAGTGGTTGTTGCAGCGTTGCGACTGGCCTTATCGAGCGACCATCGGCTTGTATTGCTACAGGCGGCGCGACTTGCCGACGTTCGCTAAACATGCGCGGAGCACATTTTGGCACCGACCATTTTTATGGACCCCGGGGCTTGTCGAACCAGACGGCCGACACGGCCGCGATAAGTCCTCTCGGCTCCTACCCGCTTGCACGTCGCTGGTGGCGGCTGGGTCCTTTATATAGGAGTACGTGTACAAGAGAAACGAAACGCACACACGAGGGTAGAGATATAGGATGGACGGGGAGAAATGGGCGGCAGGGGCTTTGATTTGCCTTTGGGGTGTGTGTCTGTGTGTGTGTGTATTCTGCGCGGACGATCCCAACGGGTCCTCCTTGTGTAATCCGTGGAAGAGATAAACACGTGTACGAACGCGCTCGCAAACATAGCGCGAAGGTTTAAGGAAACGACGCGGAACTCCCCAGGGCCGGGCGTGCGCTTCGCTTTGAATGCATGCGGCTGTTGTACATCGTATGCCAATGTCAAAGAAAGAGTCGCTTTTTTTTACTTTTGTGCGCTTGTTTGTGAGCCGGATTTTGTTTATTCTTCCACCTAGATTTTGCGTATAAAGAGTACGAAAGAGTCTTCTGGAGCGGTATAAATTTCCTACGTGAGCTGGTTTACCGTATATAAAGGTTTTGAAAGCCTGATAACGTAGCCGTTGCGTGGACAGAACACTTAAAAAGACTTAATATAACGACGTCACTTCAAGCCCGTGTGTCGGTAGAAAAGCTGCGGGTTAGCGTCGTTTCAGCTGCGTGTTTTGATATTCTGCTCGGCTAGTAATATCATCATCAACAGCAGCAGCAGGTCCACTGCAGGACGAAGGCCTCTCCCATTGACCTCCAACTGTTCCTGTCCTGCGTTGCTAGGTTCCACAGTTTACACCCGATGTTCCTCATTTCATCCCTCTATGGTGTTATTGCCCTTCCGTTTCTTCGAGACCCATCTATTGGTATCCATTCTGTTATCGTAATTGTCCACCGGTTGTCGGTTCGCCTCCTACATGGCCAGCCCAAGTCAATTTTTTTTTCATGATTTCAACTGCGATATCTATCTTCTACTCTAGTTTGTCGTCTGATCCAGGTAGCTCGTTTCCTGTCCCTGAGTGTTACTCCTAACATTATTCGTTCCATGGCCCGTTAAGTCGTCCTAAGTTTGCTTTCTTAGTTGTTTAGTATAGGGCGCCAAGTTTCAGCTCCATGCGTCATAACTGGCAGTATGCACTGGTTGTACATTTTTAATTTTAGTGAAAGAGGTAGCTTACTTTTCATTATTTGGGAGTGTTTGCCGAGTGCCACCCAACCCATACCTAGTAATACAGTAATTTGGCAAATAATATAACAAATAGCTAGTAATAGCTAGTAATATGGCAAACAACTTTGGCAAGCTGGCGGCGGTTTCTCGACGATGGTCGCCATTGAATGTCTGGTGTTCTCGACTGGCGCGGATGTGGATTTTGGCGTGGTTGAGGAGGCTGTGTGCCTACTCTGTCATTATTTCAACTGGGTACCTCAAAACATTAACGTCATTAGGTAAATGAATAGAGACAACAGGTGGTTGTTGTCTTTAAGTTATAAGTTAGTCCAGCGGTTCTTAACCTCAACCATGAGTGTGTCGGGGACCGCTTTCGGGCTTGCAAAAGAAATTGAGGACCCCATGATATTGGTCCGAGTCGTAAGGCTGAGATTTGCACATGAAGCTCAAGTCGTCCAAACATATATTCAATGTCCGCCTTTCGAGGTCGACCTTTATGCTGTTTCGTGTCGAATTCTGAAACGATTTGCTCTTGCAGCTTAACTTCGCTCGAACTTTTGCTCCCTTCTTGTGTGTCTAGACTTTTTTGCATATGTGCCGCTTCTTTTCAACATGGCGATGAAAGACCTTCCCCCTCTTGTGGAAGACATCCCGCACCTCCGGCACGCACTGTACACAGATGACCTCACCCTCTGGACCTCCACAGGATCCATAGGTGAGCAGCAAGATGCAATGCAAACAGCCATAGAAGAGGCGCACCTTTATCTGCGGGCTAGAGGTCTCGAATGCGCACCAGAAATGTCAGCGCTCCTTGCTCTCAGCAGTGGGGCGGCTGAAAGAAGAAAGCAGTGCACCCCGGATCCGGAACTACGCATAGCAAGCAAACCAGTTCCAAGGGTATCCCATCTGTGCATTTTGGGACTTACAATCCTCCCTAATGGATCAGGCTTCCACATCATAGCCCCACTACAAAGTACGCTCAGTCAATTGGTTCACTTGATTGATACACCGCGTTAAATCGACGCTTTGGATTGCAAGAGTCGGGAACCTTGCGCATGGTGCAGGCAATGCTATTTAGCCGGATCGCCTACGGTGCACCGCATACTTGGCGCTCCAAAAGAAAGCGAAGGCAAGATTGAATATCTGTATCCGCCAAGCCTGTAAGACTGCCATAGGATTGGCCTCCCAGGCGTCGACAAAGAAATTACTTCAACCTGGATTGCACAATACCAGGGAAGAGATAGAGGAAGCCCATCATACCTCTCAAATAGAACGTCTCAAGCTAACGCCAACAAGACGAGCAACCCTAAGAAGATTGAACTATACCACGCCGCCAATCCAAGACCACAAGGTTAGAATTAGACAGAACATAGGGTAACGTTACTACCATGCCACACGCTCCCAATTTACAATCAAGCTCGCCTAATCGCACGATCCAGGGTCATAGGCACAAAGTATGGCCAAAACGCGACTACACGGTACGCTGACGCGTCTTCTCATCTTCAGCGGCCAGCCCACGCGGTATGCGTCACCAATTCAACAGGGCAAGAAATGACCTGCCTCACCGTCTGTACAACACAGACGGAAACTGCAAAGAATGTGGCTATTGTCCTAGCAGCAACGACTGATAAGGACGCAGTCACAGTGCTTACGGATTCACAAGCACCATGCCGCAGTTATCTACGGGGACGCATCTCCAAAACAGCCCTCCGCATCCTCGAAATCAAGGCTCAGCTACGCGAAACAGAAATCGTCTAGGTACCCGGACACACATCCCTCGCTGGTAATGAGGCGGCCCATGCCGCTGCCCGCGCGCACGTACACCGGGCCATTATCTACGAGGGACAAACATCGCCTGCTGCTCCCAAAACAGAACCTCTCGTAAAATATCGAAATATTCTCGGACACTATCGCCAAAGCAGAAGAATATCCCCGGCTCCAGATCTCCACTTATCGATACAAGAAGCCACCAGCCTGAGAAGAATACAAACAAACTCCTATCCTCGTCACACCCTTCATCACGCCATCTCCCCCACCATATCCGGCCCCCTGTAATTTCTGTCCCTTGCCCGGCACGCTATACCACCAAGTATGGGAGTATACTCCCCCAACCCTTCCTCCTCTTACGAGCAGTGGGTGGCCTGCCTGAAAAGTCCGGACCCTGCGACCCAGCGCATACTGGTGAGGAGGGCCTGGACTGCCAGCCAAGGCCAGGGCATCCCGGATTATGGTCGCCTCACCCCCCCCCACACACACACACACCCGCCGGGCGGGTGCCCTAACAGCAGCACCAGCGCTCGTGAAATAAACATTTGTCCCCCTCCTCCTCGTCCTCTGCTAAAATCCGAGGTTAAAATATGTGCTACGCGGAGAAAAAGAAAACGTGCGTGTTATAAAGGGGAGCCACATGTTTGCTTTGGCACCAAGGTTTGGCGGAAAAAAATCTGCAGAAGTTCAGAGAATTGTCTACTAATGCGGGGCGTTCTTATGCCGCTTGTCTTGAGTGTGAGTTCTTTACAGTCAAATTTCTTGGTTCTTGAAAATTTTCTGTCCGACCAATTATCTCCAATCACGCTATTATGACGATAAAAGGTGTTACTTCCGCCAAGTGTGCATTCTTGTGGAAATGCAGGACGTTAAACGGTCCTGGCGGGAAGGGGGGGGGGGGTACTCGGCAAAGAATGTTTCGCATAAATAATTCCAAGCTTACACTAACGCGTAATACTTGAAGGTACCGAAGCTGTACGCAGCCACCCAAAACATGACGAAGGTTTAAGTTCACGATTGCAGCCGATTTGCTTCTTCGCTGCCGCAACGACCTTTACTCCATCATTGTTGCTGTAGGTGTGCGCTTCCTTCATTTTTCTGGAATTGATAATCAGTGGACATCACCTTGGAGGGGCGTACACATGCTTTTCTCGTTCCGAGCAAGTGTTTCCCTGAATACGGCGACCGCTGGACTTGTTTTTGCCAATCTTGGCCAATCCCCTTAGTGGGTATTCCCGGCTTGACAAACGTGCGCCGGAGACGCTGGGCGGTCGCCACGAGGCAAGCTCACATGAGTTTTAGGCATTTGCTTGGTTTTGTTAACTGCCGCGCAGTCGCTGCAATCTTGGCCAACCACCTAAGTGGGCATGCTTGGCTTGACAAACATGTGCCGGGGACGCTTGGCGGTCGTCGCGAGGCACGCACACACGAGCGCTCGACATTTTCTTGGTTTTGTTAACTGCCGGCCGGCCGCCGTGGGGCTCGCGCTCACGTGCGCGCACTCGGCAATTTTTTGGTTGTTTTAACTGCGGGCAAGAAAAATTAAAATTTGCTAAACAGCTTCGCTGCTAAAAAAGAGAAGTGATTTCTTTTTTTTTATTTTTTTTGGGGGGTGGGGGGGGGGGGGGGGGGGTCATATAGAGAGTTTGGCTAAACCCTTCGGAATCCCCTAAAATCTCCTCGCGCACCCCTGGGATCGCGTACCCCCATTTGAGAACGACCGAGTTAGTACACGGAAGGAGGGAAGGAAGATTATCTGGGCAGTTTGGTTCATTGGGGTGTGGCGGTGGATTCCTCTATAGGACATGAAGGGGTGGCACTGGCGTGTGGCGATAAAGGTGGCTGTCTACCCAACCCAAAAGCCGTGAGCTCTACGAGGTGGGGTCATAGCGTCACACAGTGGTTTGGAGGGGGAGTTACCCAGCTTTTCCATGGAAGGGGAAAGTGACAGAGTAGAGGTAGTGTTGTAGATGAGTGCCTCGCCATCAGATACCCGACAGCATGGGAGGCCAGGGGCGGTGCACTGTACTGTGTATATGGTGGAAAAGGTCGCACGGCAGAGGGCTGGTTTGCTCTTGACGGCTGTAGTAGGCTTAAGGATGCGGATTTTTGTGTATGTATATGATGTTGCCAGCAAATGACCCGTCGCGGTGGCTCAGTGGCTAAGGCGTTGTGCTGCTGATCACGAAGTCGCGGGTTCGATTCCCGGCCACGGCGGCCGCTTTTCTGATGGAGGCGAAAAGCAAAAACACCTGTGTGTACGAGATTTTGGCGCACGTTGAAGATCCCCAGGTGGTCAAAATTAATCCGGAGACCTCCACTACGTTCCACCTCATCGCCTGCGTTTCATTGGCGCGTTACACACTACAATCAATCAATCAAGTAATGGCTCCGAGGTTCGCAATACAAGTTCAAGTCGGAAGACGATAACAAGAAAAGAAATTGAAAGCCAACAGCGTAGTCACACATCAAATCTACACGCAAGAATTACAAAGCATACCGAACAGAATCGCGGTAGTAGATATGTGGACGCGACGCACAAGTCAGTTGCTGTGATTAGAAATACGCATAAGGGAAAAGCACAGAAAATAACGCGGAGCCTGATCAGGTGCGTAAAAAACATTTTCACTATAAAAAGTGATTGATTGTAGGATTTACCGCGCCGACGCAACGAAAGCGATGAAGCAAGCCGTAGTGGAGGGCTCCGGATTAATTTTGACCACCTGGGGATCTTTAACGTGCGCCGAAATCTCGTACACACGGGCGTTTTCGCTTTTCGCCTCCATCAGAAAAGCGGCTGCCGCGACCGGGAATCGAACCCGCGATCTCGTGCTCAGCAGCGCAACGTCTTAGCCACTGAGCCACCGTGACGGGTCACTATAAAAAATCAAAGCAACTCTGAGCGCTGGCCGTCCACGTTTGGGCGGCCTCTCTCACGTAGTGTCCGTACGGCACGAGACGAAATTCCTGTCCTTTGTTAAAACGACGCGCTCAGTACAAAAGGACCTGGCACTTCCATCCAGATTGGACCTCTTGACTCATTGGACCTCTTGACTCGGAATCGCTGAGGCGAGTCAAAAGGTCCAACGAGTCGAGAGGTCCAAGCTTTAACAAATCACCGCAAGCTGCCAACCGCACTGCGTGAACGTTTGTTGGCACTGCAGGTTCTATAAAGGATGCTACACTTGCATCCGTGCTCGTAGAATTGTTGAAGCACACTTTACGAATATTTATTAGGCGCCAAGCAGAGCGCGGTAGACGCAACCATGCACAGCGTTTTGTTATTCCCACTTACGCAATTGTGTTGGGAGAAGTGCGAATAATGCGAGTAAATAGTAATTTTGTGGGCTGTCTTTACAAGGAAAGCTCCAACGGCGTTTATGCTGGTTACAGGTAATAATAAAAATACCGAAACTAAATATCAAACGCTGACGCTCTCTACGGCAGGGCTGTGCTGTGCTTTCAGCGCGCTGTCGGAAACGACGATGCCGCAGTAACAAGTGCATTTATTTATTAGAAATACCTACATCGTCCATTCCTGTGGGGGTTTGAGAAAGAAAAAAAAGCAGAAAATTCAAAATAGCAATCACACATAATGCTAAAAAAGAGAACGAAGCACAAACAACCCAACAAAGCACGAAATGCAACTGGAATGCAGCATTTATTAAAAGTAACCAGCACGTTAATCAAAGAACAATGACGTTCTCGTGTTTGTTCATCGCTTCACTTTCTTCTCGTGCATGCGCATAGGAATGTTATGTGGCGGTACGGCGGCTTTCTTCAACCGCGGTTTCAGAGGCTGCAGACCATCTATTAATAAACGACACACCCAACATGCACGGAAGACACACCATCAATAACAAGAGAGTGAACTAAACTTACGGATTTTGCTCCAGAAGAAGTCAGCTTTCGTGAAGTGACTACAGCAAACCCCATTGTGTTGCTGACACATTTTCCAATGGGAAGTTACTAGATGGAAGCTGAATTATTTTACTTTACAGGGACGAAGAAACGCGTAATCGATGCTACGCGTTGAAAGAATATTAATTCGGTTTGGGGACTACAGCATTCGGCAACCTTTGAGAGGGGCCCCGATCGCTAGTCACGTTTAAAAAAAAAAAACAGAACACACGAGATCCAAGGACGGGTCAGAGTTTCGCAAGAAAGTATTGGTGATTAAGAGTACTGATATACCAAACTGGAAGGCTGAACGTAAGATGCTGAAGCGAGAATTTCTATAGAATTAGTATAATATGTGTCATAGAACGCATATGCTGGAACACAGACCCTAAATTCTAAAAGACCAAAATATGTCACTCCAGCAGTTAGTAACCGTTACCAGGAACCGTTATACTCTAGTTACACTGCGGACGTAACCGCAGTTAAGCCTAACCGTGGTTATTTAACTTTAACCGCGGTTATCACAAACTGCGGTTTTGGCTGTTACACGCGAAATTCCAAGTGGGGTGACCGCGGTCACTTGGTTATGAGCATAACAAAAATAAATGACCACACTTTTAACTTCACGATAAAAAACAAAAGAGAAGCAGTGTAGACAAAAGGAAATATCTTTAAAGCAGTCGCTTCAGAGCCAAACGCAATGCAGTCGCGCGCGGCGAGATGAGGGGCTTCTCCAAAAGCTCGCAAATGGCTTGGTTTGCTCAGGTCTGCTCGGTGTTGTGAACTTTAGGCTTAACTGCGAATTACAATATATAGCAGAATTTTTCACCGCACTAACTTCCACTTTCTCGCATGTGGAAGTTCTTTTCCGCGATCAGGTTGATTTCGAAGAGCGGCGATAAGCTGTTGCTGCCGTGGTATGGGCCGGTTCGAGCCGCTTGCAGTTCCGTGCGGGCAGGCCCGCCGGCGTGTTCGCAGGCACGGCCGACGTGCACGCCGATCGTTTCCGAGTGCTGAAAACGCTTCACGATTGCCTAGTTTATCCTTTTTTTGTTGGCGGACGACGCTCGGAATTCACAAATTTAGCACGGCTTTTGTCGTAGTTGATCGGGTGGATCGGGAAACGAGCCGCTGCTGACGGGCAGTCGCGCTGCTTGCGAGAGCGACGCAAAGAATGAAAGCGCCTCTTGGGCACAGCTTTGGGGCGCCCGCTATTTGAAAACCTTCGTCTCCTCCGAACGCCAGGTGATTTTTTTTTTTTTCCGCCTTCGCTGATGCGCCGCCACTTGCGTCCGAACTGACTTGCGCGATTTTGAGCACTGCGGCTGCGGCAACTGCGGTTAGCGTGAACTGAGGTGGCCAAGCTCAGTTTGCTTTAACCATGGTTAGCGAGGTAACCGCAGTTTCGTCTGCCGTGTAACGTAGCAAACGGTGGTTTTGTCTAACCGCGGTTCGCTTGACCGTTGGTAACTGCGCCCGTGTAAGTAGGGTATTATTAGCAGTCTGTCTGTCTACTTTTCGCCAACAACCATATAGCAGTCGTATAGTACAGAATCATCAAAATAGCTAGAACAATCAGTAACCATCACAAGCACCCATTTATCGCAATCTAAACCCGCAAAACTTAAACCAGATATTACTAGGACATTTTATTGCTTCCATCGATTTTATAAAGTGAGCTGAAGGAGGCTCGCTGGACCTTTTGACGCGTTGGACCTCTTGACGCGTTGGACCTTTCGACGCGTTGGACCTCTTGACGCGTTGTACCTCTTGACCCAAATTGGACCTTTTGACTCGTTGTACCTCTTGACTTGGCTGTCACGTGACTATTGGACCTCTTGTCTCGTTGGACCTTTTGACTCATTGGACCTCTTGACCAGAAGCGTTCCATCCACCCATTCTCGCCAGGGCGAAAAGCAAAAACGCCCGTGTGTACGAGATTTCGGCGCACGTTAAAGATCCCCAGGTGGTCAAAATTAATCCGGAGCCCTCCACTACGGCGCGCCTCATTGCCTGCGTTGCGTCGGCGCGTTAATCCCCCACAATCAATCAATCAATTCTTGCCAGGTTGGCGACAGACCGCGCCGTGGCGAACTGCGTGCGTACTCTGTAACTTCGAGCATTACAGCATCCCGAGACACTGAGGCGAGCTGAGCCCTATTGATAGCCGGTGATCCTTCTAATGACCTCACAGTCAGCGCAACTCCCCCGACAACAACGCACCCCCGCCTCGTGCGCACTAATGTGGTAAGTACCCCTGACAATATACAAATACCGCGTGGTTTCACAAGGGACCTGCAGCGCCGCTCGGACTGAGACAACCTTTTCCCGGCAGGGAACAATACTATCTGCCATACGCGCATCCGGGCCTCTCCAGACAAACGAAGATAGCTGAAAAGCATTCTCGCAGCTGCGTTATTCACCCGTCGAACGCCGGGTAAGCTCAACCGGCATGGAAGCAAGCGCACGCTGCGGCACACTGAGTGGTTCTTCTTCTGCCTGTGGCTTTCGCGGGAGCCCGTTCCGCTGAAGGGCGCGGGCAAATTGGCCAGCTTGTAAGAAGAGAAACACAGCAGCGAATTGTGCATTTTTGTACTCGAGCCTTGGCATCAAAAACGGCCAAATCCTAGCAATATAACGTTTGCAGAAGGAACGCCGTTGCTTCCGTTCCTCCGTAAACCTAACGAGCTACCGTTTCAGTTCCACCGACCCTTAATGGAACGGTGGCGTTCCTCCGTTCCTCCAACAAGAAACTATTTCCAGGAACGCCATTCCTTGGAATGCCGTTCCGTACAACACTGGATGTTAGCCGCGCCAAGACCGCGCTATCGTTCGGCTTTGGCTTTGGGTATGTGCTGCCCGCTTGGCGTAATGGTGTGACCACTCCTCCCTGTCAGTGGCTTTAGGTAGCAGATGTCTTTTATTTGCTTGTCGGTTGCAATAATGTGCGCGGGAAACGTACTACGAGTGCATGACAGAGAGCGTTGGGTCATGTGACCGCAGGTGGGGACATGTTTAGGATTGGTTGGTTCTTGTGGCCATTCTGTGCTCTATATGAATCATGTTGAAAAGGGTTTTCGCTCTTTCTTGAACGCCCCCCCCCCCCCTTCTTTGGAGGCGTGGTTTTTGGGAGCAAAACCAGAGTGTTGGGTTTTGTCCGGGGTTGGTCGAGAGGGATCTAGTTCAGTATAGATTTTGGCTGAACAGGATACTGCGGGCAGAGTGACAATGCAACCGTCATTCTGTCCTGATGTAAATACTTGGAGTAATGTAAATAGCGTAAATAAACCTTTTAAATAGCAAGAAAGGCTGTCCTCATCCCTCACCTGCTTCAAGCATCGGACGTAGGTCATCGGAGCAAGTCGAGATCGTCCTCTCGGCTCGACAATCAAAAGAACTTCATTATTTCGTTTCCATCATTCACCAAGAAGATGTGGAGGCGAAATCTAACTCTAACTTTCATCGGTTGCCAACCAGCTGAACGGAAACTGCACCTGCAGCGAATAGAGGGAGAGAAAGAGAGATGGACTAAATTTAATAGAAAATACTCACCCCTGGTTGAAATCTAAACGTTTCGCTAACTTGCGCTTGGGCTGTAAGCCATCTGCTGAAATCTCTCTTCCGTCTTGTGACCAGAATGTAACTTGTTTGTTTTGTGCGGAAGGTATACCTTCACTGATACAAGGAAAGAAATAAAAAAGACAATAAAAAAGAATCCACGAAATAATTTTTTTGGAGAGACGCCTCACGCAGTGTTCGACGAGCTGGAGCCGTGAACCATGACGGGGCACAAAACCCAGCAGGTTCATCGGCCGTCCATCCAAGACCAGTGCAAATAATTCAACATGAATCATTTGCGAAAACACTGCACGCGGCGAAAACGTGTGTGGGTGGGTCGGCAAAGGTGCGATGCCACTTGTGCACTGAGCTACGAGGGATCCTTCTCCTTTCTCTGTGCATCCGCGACCACTAGCGGCAAAGTTATGCCCGGGCTTCCACTGAAAAACCCTTTCCTCGGCGCACCACCTCCCAACTGCGTCTGCACGTGCGTTGGTGGCAGCACCGGGACCTTCATTTCATTTGCTCCGCCGACGGGAGCGTCGAGGGTCGCAAATTGCCGAGCGGCCCGGGTGTACGTCAGGTTGACGTGGCCAGTGAGGCAGCGAGCCAGGGAGGGTGTCAGGGGGGAAGTTGGCGGAATGAGAAATGGAGGGACTGCCGCAGCGGGTAGGCAGGAACAAAAACAGAAGGCAAGCGGCAGCAGAAGATGCCCCAACCGGCACCTTGGTGGCTCTTCACGCGTTGCGTCAAGGTCAGCTCACGTGTGCGGAGGTCCAGCGAAAGCCTCCAGGAAGGCCGCGCCCCTCGAGCTCGGAGGTGATGGTGGACGTGTTGCCGCTGCTCTGCCACGCCGCTGTGGCGGGCTGCCGCTGCTTGCTGAGCGAGGAAAACTGATGGACAAGACGGCCGGTTAGGGAGATGCGAGCCACGGTCGGCCTCCTACGGAGTGGCAGTGCGCCGTAATCCGTGCCATGTCCCACGAGGCTTCCGAAATGCAACGCGAGGGCTTCCTCGCCTCGAACGAGCGACAGCATGTGCTTGCTGATCTCCGCCGAAACCATTGTGCTGCGGCGTCTGTCCAGGGCTCGTGTGTGGTATACGATGTAGCTTGGCTTGCTTGCAACTACTCTACCAGCGTGTATCCACCGAACGAAGGGTGAACCAGACCATGGAGGCCCGCAATCCGTCCCACCACAATACCGCGAAGGCCCTCACCACCGCAGACAAAAAAGTCAGTCTACAAGAAGCCACAAATTGGCGGCGTCTACGTACTCGCAAATAAGTCCATAAAACGCCATTCACGGTCTACCCGGTCCGATTCCCCTCAAAAAAATGCCCTCACGTCCACGATGAATACGAATCCCTCTACCACATCACCTAGGAATGGAAGAAGACCTTCGATTTCTGAATCCATCCTTCTAAAAAGAGAACGATGCGCTAGTGAGTTCGGACCTGAACGAGCAGCTTATGCGTATCACCAGTGCTCGGGCAACGTCGTAATAGTTTATGTCTTGGGCTAAAGGCACCCCCCCCTCAGTACTTAAACAAAGAAATTTTTCTCTACTGTTATTCCTTTCTCCTACCTTAAAACGTATTCAAAGTTATTTTAACACGAAAGTGTTTTATTCCCGGAGACACGAAGATTTCACTGACGTCATATCCATCACGGAAGTGACGCCAGTACAACGAAGCAAGCGGCCTGTAAAGGGTGCATCCCTGCACATATGATCTTCTTGCGGGGAAGCAACCTTTAGTACTAAAGAGTACGTTATACTTAGGGTTGTTCGTTTTTGGGTTTTATATTTTAGCACGCAAGTGTTTTATGCCGCGGTACCCCAAGATTTCACTGACGTCATATCCGTCACGGAAATGACGCCAGTACACATTTGCCGAAGCGACCTGCCAGCAGGACGTCGCTCGCCAAGCACACCCACAAGACATCCGCCCACCCGCAAATCATGCTCAGCTGCAGATTTCGCTGCACATTTCACTTTCGTGTTTTACTGATTCCTGTGACGGAGGAATCAACCACAGTGTTTTCCTTATCCTCTCTCTGCGCATTTTCAGCTTAGCGTTGGGGTCTGCACTGCTTGTATATCACCTCAAATAAGAGATTTTTTTTCTCCTCTTCGTACTCACTTGAAATACCGGAACACGAAGCTTAACGTGGGGAAGCGCACGTCTTTCGCATTCACTTTTTTTTTTTTACCGTTGGAGCCTATGCTCAGAGACCTATATGGGGCATTTTTATAGAAGCTTTATTTTCTATTGAGCAAGCTTTTATTTTTAGTACTTACGCATCAAGAAAACTTAGCATAGGTATCTACTGTTTTGACCGATTAGTTTTCGAAATTCACCGTAAAGAACCTCTGAACACAACGCACCGTTTTCCGTACCATGCTAATTGTACCACAGCTAATCTTAACCTATAAATGATAATCGTGGATTAAGGAGAGAGGAAACCATTGAATTTCAAGATTTCCATCCATTTTGTCTTACGTGAGACAGTCCTTCCTATATGAGGGAACTTCGTTCTGACCAAGCCTACCTAGTCCAGTTGGTGACACAGAGAGGGAAGGCGCTTTATTGAAAAAGCAGAGAGGTTCGCCGGTGTTGACAGTCGCCTACATGCTTCTCTGCTAAGGTATTGGGATGGGGGAAGAAAAGGCTGAATAAAGTGCTTGGGAGGAAAGGAAAAAATACTGTTGTGGGGCGCGATAACCGACTTTCACAAATTTGGTTTTTGGTCTGAGCTTGGGCCACGTAATTTACAATTTTGAAAGTTGGCCAATGTCATCCAAACAAGAGAACAGACTCCGTAGAGCTTGGCGCTGCTTCGAGGGACAAATCCAGGGTGCAAATGGGCTGAACCCACCGAACCACAATGACCCATCAAGAACGCTCCAGGAAAAGCCTGTGACGCGGGAAGAAACACCGCCCCGTACCTTGGGCCCTCCGAGCCGTCACCCAGGCGCTGCTTTAGAATGTATGACTCCGAGCCATGCTCATTAAAGGGACACTGAAGTGAATTTGTCAAGCTTCTGTTTTTGCTTGCATTTAGTAGGCTGGCTCAAACACACTTTTCATCGTTTATGCGGTTGATAAGGCTATAGTTATTTTATAAAGGTTGAAGCAGGAAAAAACTACCACGCGCGGTCTGCGGCGGCCGCACCAACTAAAGCAGTGACATCCGTACGAGGTGCTACTGTGACTGGACGATGTCCACGAATAGAATTCAAGCCAGTTTCGGTTTCGGTTTCGGTTCGGTGAAACAACGTTTGGCATCCGACGCTATTGTTGACTAGGAATTCTAGATATCTCAGTAATCGGCATACCGCGCTTCTGCCATGTTGTCAGCAGTAAAATGCGCCAGATAAGCCTATCAGCACGGCTTGGAATCGTAACGATCACTAGCCGAGGCTACCGCAGAGGAGGAATTCCGCGTCACTGGAGATGCCCACTTTCGATGCGTTTTTCCCCCACCTTCGGAGCTTGCCAGGTTCGTGCCTGTATCGTAGTAGGCTTAATTATTCGCACCAGGCCAAGGGTCGGCTTATTCGGGACTGTGCCCTCAAGCAGTCGGCGCTTATGGCAACACCACGCCAACGAGAACTCACCAGCGCGTCAGTGTCAGTCTGCACGCATTCTGCGAACTCGCTCGTGGCGCAATGAACGTTATGCAGCGGAAAATGATGAATTAAATATAGAAAACATTGCCCCCAAAACAAACAAATCAACTTTAAAAAACGAGCTATCGGGGATTCGAACTTCCGAATTGCAAAACAACGGACTTATTGCTCCAGAGTCCAGACCACTGGGCTATAAGCCAGCACTGTCAAGCACGGAAATATAATATATCGTATAGCCTGTGTGCAGTTTTGTTTAGTTTTAGCATTCCAAACAGCTTAAATAACTATTTCTTGAATAACGCTTGTGCAGTAAGCGTCCCCCAAATTCCCACAAATGCACCTATTGTTGTCAATAAAGATTTTATTCATTGTCATCTCTGGCGACTTCATTTCTTAGCCAGAACAGCCATCACAAATGTCGCAAATGTGTGGTCATGCTGCTGGCCGCTGTGCTAGTTCACCCAGCGCAAGAAGTTCTTACCAAACCTTGGTTTTACGCTGTAAATAAAAGTTTCGGTTGATTTTAATTTCTTAGTACCTATATTAACTTCACTGACACACTCCCGCCTTTAATTTGCCTTAGATTTTTCTACTAGCGTACCAGTCAGCGAAGCGTGGCATATGGGTTTGGGTGGAGCGACTTGGACTTAGAGCCTGATACAGTCTACAAACTAAGAAACTAAAGGCATATTCTTCAAAACACACACGTGCCATCGTTTAGTTTCAACTGAGTGAACGAATTGCCACGAACCGCCGGCGGCCGGCCGACTAAACGCTCGGCCGACTGATTCTGTCGGAAGGTCAGCGAGCCGTGGAGTAGCGCAGTCAAGTCAAGTCATCTCGTTTGAACACCATACGAAACGTCATAGGAAATCGGCAAGGTGGATGCAGAGGCGAGGTCAGCACTTTCAAACTGACTTTTCTACAGAATAAAGTCGCGTAAACGCAGCGAGAGCGGTCGAAACATGGCCTAGAGACTCCAGACTACAATTTGCGCTAGTAATCCCGCAATATTTGCCAATCACTTCAGTGTCATGTGTGCCGGCCAAAACGTGCACTTACATCTTAGAATACCACGAGCGTGATCCTCCTGTATTCATCTACCATCACGTGCACCTCCTGTTGCTCCGGATCCAGACTGTGGACGGTTCACCAAATTCCCTAGTAATTCCCACAGCGCTTGTAGCGCCTCCCTAGGGGCAGAGAAGCACTGAGGGCTTCCCTGCCCCTGTAAGTGTTCACACTACACTATACAGAGATACGAATGTGCCCTCCTTACCTTCCCGAAGACGGTAGCGTCATGTTTATCAAAAGAAAGCTAAATTGCGGTCACCGTTATTGGACCTCCTCGATTATCAGTCCCTGACAGACCGCATACTGCCCTGGGGCTGTGATCGGGCGCTCGAGTTCCTCGTGTCACTCATTAAGCAAATTTTGAATCTCCCACCACTTTCCATGCGCAGAAAATCCCCCCCCCCCCTATCTTACTTCCAGAGATTATGCCACAGTGATTCACCATTCCATCGAACCCTCATTCACCCTGCTACCACTTACATTTCCACACGTATCGCCCATGATCAAAAGATAGAACCTACGTTTTCTCGCACAAAGAAACACAATATTCTCCCCTTCTTTTGTCAATAAACGAGTGGAATTCTCTGCCTGCTAGAATTGTCGCCCACACACAGAAATGAACCTTTACTCGCTTTTATTGCAAGTGATAAACAATCTTAGCCATTGCAATCTTTGCTTGTGTATAAGCGGCAAGTACTGTGTTTCCAATTGTACTTACCGTGCAAATCTTTGTCGCGATCTCTGCTGTATATTTTTGATGCCTGACTGATTATCTTTATTATCTTCTGCATGCTTGATTTGTTAAGAAATCTCTGTTTATGTCGCTCTCTTATGTAATGCTGTTTGGGCCCTTAGGTATTTAGATGAATAATTGATTGATCGATCGATTCATTGATTGATTGACTGACTGATTGATTGATTGATTGATTGATTGATTGATTGATTGATTGATTGATTGATTGATTGATTGATCGATTGTTGATTGATTGATTGAAGGCCTTAACGCGCCGACGCGCCCTAGGCGATGAGGCGCGGAGTAGTGGAGGGCTCAGGATTAATTTTGACCACCTGGGGATTTCTAAAGTGCGGCGAAATCTCGAACACACGGGCGTGCTTGCTTTTATCTTCCATCAGAAGAGCGGCCGCCGCGGCCGGGAATAAAACCCGCGTCCTCGTGCTCAGCATCACAACGCCTTAGCTATAGCCACCGTGGGTAAAATAAATAAATAAATAAATAAATAAATAAATAAATAAATAAATAAATATTTTTACGGGACCTCCAGTCTGAAAACAGTCCGCGGACGGACAGCGAGCTATCCAGGACTGCTAAATTACGTACGCCCATTGTTATCCCGGCTGGCACGGAACTAGTAAACTTCGAATGTTTCTTGTGTCTCGTTACTTATATGATCTTCGTTTGCAATCTCACCTGTAGACTCTGCGTATCCTCGTGATTTGGCGGGCCCTTTATCACCGGTAGGAGGATAAGGGTCAGCCGAGATATCTCTTTGCGGAAATCAATGATCAAATAACGAGTTTTCAAGCGACATTTTAGCGCAGGCCGCTTTTGCATTGCAGCTATAGCTCTAAATACGCTTTCTGTGTCTTCGCGGCTGAAAAGTCACAGGGATTCCTTTCAGTTCAACTTACACAGTAGAACCCAATGCCCTTCTAACATCACCGGTGTCATTAGTTCTCCCCGAAAGATTTCTTGCGAACCGCACACTATACTTTTCGCAGCGACAGTCGATTGTCCGCTTCATTAGACTCGGCTGCCGTCTTGGGCCCTCTCGGCGTGAGCATTTCGCATCTTTCCGCGGGATCTGGTGACGCGTAAAGTATGCAAGGCCTTTGCACCTTCCTTTGTTCATCACACCCCCGCCCCCTCACTGGCCAGTGTCATTGACTATTACAGGGTAATTATTCCGCGAATCTTTCACTTCCAGCTCCACTGCCACCAGATGCGCCAGTCTTCAATAACGCAGCCGCGAGCCCCTTCTGTCTCAAAGGTGAATGTTTAGAGACTGAATTCATGGGCACGCTCAACACATGGCGCTCCCACCGTACATCCAGCGAAGGATCTGTTCAGTGCAGCGGCCGGGAAAGAAGCAGCCGTCGAAGTGGATCGTGCACTCGGCGCCGCCGAAGTCGGCGTCTTCCACCGAGGGCGATGCTATCGGCACCCAGGCCTCACGGGCTAGCCCCGGCGGGCGCGCGCGCGCGCGCTCTGTTATATATGGCACCGGCGATTGTCTGTCCAGATTAGGCTGGCGGCGGCGGCTCTCCCAGCGCGCATTTCAAACCGCGTGCGTGCGTTTGTTTGTGCACCGCACACACGCGGGCCTGTCAGGCACTCCTTGGAGAGGAGCGATATGGCGGCAGAAAAAGCATGGTCGTGCCATGCGCCGGCAAGCGGCGGACATGTGGTCTGTATGCGGTACGTATACATACACGGCTCGCGATAAGCCCCCAACAGCTGAGCCGCTGTTTAGTTGTTTGTTTTTAAAGTTATTTTCTCCCACGATACTAGTTTCCAAGGGTTAAAGGGAAGCTGAAGCGCTTTCCAAAAAAATTGAGTTAGATTAACAGTTATATAGTTTCTTGCGCGCTGATTCCGAATATTACATTGAAATTTATCGTAAATGAGTCCAAGTGGCATTTATATTGCAAAAAGCGCGGCCCCTTTTGAAAAACGCGCGCTTTTCGTCTTTTGACGCCCCTGATTGGTTGCGCCCGTCATGACGTCAAAGGAGGACACCCTTCGGCCGCGCGGGTTGTCGGAAGCATTGCGAACGATCGCACGGTTGCCTTTGCGGCAATTTAGCTTGCAGTTTAATTTTCGCACATGACTGGAAGTTTGTTTTATAATTTCCCGTGCTGTTGATTCAATTATCTTGGCGCTTAAATTTGCTTTACACGACAGAGAACCCCAAAGCAGTGACTGTGATGTCGACTAGTGGGTTCCATCAAAATATTTTTGAATTAGGCAACCAGCATAGGGGGATTTTATAGATTATGTTAATATTGGGTACTGCCTTAACTGTTTCTTATTATACACAAAACCATTTATGCCGAAGATTAATGGGCGTTTTATAAACAATCTACCAGCGAAAAGCACGTACGTGCACTGCGCGAAAAAATAGCGTTCATGCGCTGTAAACGTATATGCGAGACACATCTTGCCGGTACACGCATAAACCAACAAGCAGACTCTGCTTCCGCATTTCCTTTGTTCGTTGTCGCCCACCTCAGCCCCGTTACTCATCCCCGTACACAGACCCACACGCGCGCGCCATTTCGGTAGCGGCGCTACGGCGCCTCCGCGATTGCTAACTGCACTTCGATGAGTGGCGTCTTACTGCTTCACATGCATTTATTCTGAAAACACTGCAGCATACTAGTGCCTGCTCAGCATTATTGGCTGTAGTAGGGCTTGATTTTCGCTTGTGCGTTGCGCATTATGCTACAATATTACGGCCACCTCGTTATAATTAACAGACCAGTCGACAAGGCAGTTACGTTGTAGTTACGTTACTTTAGGTAACAATCACCAAATGTTTGTGATAATGAATCGTTGGCCTGTTTCACCATTTCTAGATTTAAGCATTTACCGCGCTAGTCGGACAGAGGCCGTATATTTACTCTTCGCTCCTAATTTTTTTAGTATCAGCATTATATATATCACCGACTATCACTGGAGCACACTTGAGGTTCAGTGACAACAAGTGCTTGCCAGGTTATAATATGCAGCCACACGGAATCTTGGGCAAAAAATTAGGCCCCCGCAGTCAACACAAATTATGGCACGGTGGTGGTTCGGAGTGGTGTTTTTTTTTTTTTAATTCCAGACAAACATCACCTTATCGTGACATGTATACTTGCAAAATAAGTAATCTGGTTGTCTTGGTTCTTTTACTTTGTACGAATACTGTTTACCTCTTAGCCGGGAGAGAACTTCTATCAGGATTGGCCCCTTGTTTTAGTTTCGCCAAAAAATTGTTTTTTTGAACACTGTTCTGAGCCCATAGGGACAGAAAACCGACGCGTTTAACGAAACAAGTATTTCCTGAACAACTGTGACTTGGTTTCTGGAATGGAACGAAACATCCCCGGCCAAAGTACAGCAGTATTCCCCATCCTTTCTAAATCTAGAATTTAATGTGAACATTCACGTCCGTCGCATCAAAAAAAAAAAAACGCATTGGAGTGGTTTACAAAGTATTTAACGTAGTGTAGTATATTCTCTGTCATCAAGCACAGCCACCTCGGCTGTCGCTTCCGTATGTTATCAAGCATCCCGGCGTGGCATTATTCTGCTTAGGAATACGGCATGATAACGTATGCCTCGTTTGGCGTTCGTGCATACTTTTTGAACACGAAAATTGTACAAATGAGTGCTATCAACCACAACAACAACAAGTATCATTCACAAGGAAACACGGCGAAAAGAGCATGGCCGAGGCGGCCGATCCGGCCGGAAGTCCAGGTATGACGTTTTTGAGCCGGTTTTCGCCCGCGCTCTTCGGTCTTCCGGCATCGCGCGGCGAGATGGGGGCGGGGCATCGGGCCACTTTTGTTTGCGCATTTCGCCGCTTCTATTGCATGTATTGCGAAAATATTTCGTACACATGAACTATTCAATGTGTACTTGCTGCTAGTCAACTTTTCTTTTAATTCTAAAACCGCTTCACCTTCCCTTTAAGGTATGGCAATTACCCGGTGCCCATCAATGTGCAAAAAAAAAAAAAAAACCAATCTTACTTCCGCGAAACATGAAATGCGACCGCATCATAATGCTGGAAGGGTTTCCCACGCTTTCGGTTGCCCGTAAAGGGCGTCGGCGAGTTGCTGGCTGTGAGTTGTCCGAAGCACGAGTGCAAGAGACGTTTTGTGTAGAGAGGGCTCTTCGGACATCTGGACGAGGTTTCAGGAATTTGGACAACCGACTGGGGCGGGATATAGGGACAAAAGAAGCAGTACATTTAGTACGCGTCAACTTTTATATCCCGTTTATTTGTTACCTCAGCGCAGGATTACAGCACCCGAAACCACCCCTGTCTTTACGTGAGGGAAGCAAAAAGTTGATATGTCACCACTCTGAATGGGAAGTGAATGGCAAAAATAAATGTGTGAAGAGTAGGCGGCCTTCCATCCCCGCCTCCCAACCAGCTACTGCGGTAGCTTAAATATAGACAATTTCCGCCGCGCTGCTTGGCGAGGCAGAAGCGTAAAAGAGAAGAACTAAGACACCACGAAAAGCCTCAGTACACAGCCCAGGTCATTGCATAGCGCACTGTCAGCCTCGTATCACGCACACAGCCGCACACGGAAAGCCTGGAAACGTCGTCGTTCCCCAAAAATGTTACGGAACACCCAGACGCGCGCCACATCTCCTTCTGCTAGCTCGACCCGACGGAGCCTATAATAAGCGACGCCGGCGCCTGGCACCATTGCAGGCAGACTCCGAAAATGACATCGTTGTACGGTTCGTCGAGCAGGCCCCGCAAGACAGCTGCGGCGTTCATGCGCTACACAATGAGCGCGGCCCCTTCTGCTTCCAGGACTCTTTTCTCGGCCCAGTGCGCCTTCCCCGCAATCACGGGAGGAGATATCCAGCCTCGCCATTACTGTCGATCCGTTGTCAGTCATACTTGCCCATTGTCAGGCCTGACGGGGCCGCCAGACCGGCCGGCAATCGCCATTTCGCGTGCTCTTCTCCCCGCTCGATTCGTTGTTTGTTTCTTTCGGGGGTTCGCCCAGGCTCGCAGGGGCTCATTCCCCAATGACCATTTTTGGCGCGCCTTTGCGCGCAGCGCTGGCGTGTTCCGCAAAGTGAACTGTGATGGACGTGGGGCCCTCACCTGAGGTTTTTTTGGGTGGATGACCGCTTGTTCGCGGCCAGTGAGAGAGAGAGAACGAACTTTAGTGAGTCTGAAGATGTCAGCCGAGATAGGATGCCTAGCCTGCTATAGGCCAGATAAAGTGGTGACGATGACAATGAAGAAATGTTGTTGATTCTTCTGTCATAGGAATAAGTAAATCACGAAAGTGAAATGTGCGGCGAAATCTGCAGCTGAGCATGATTTGCGGATCGTCGGCGGTCTTGGGGGTGTGCTTGGCGAGTGACGTTCTGCTGGCGGGTCGCTTCGGCAAAAGTGTACAGGCGTCATTGCCGTGACGGATATGACGTAAGCGAAATATCGGGGTATCGCGGCATAAAGCACGTTCGTGTTAAAATATAAAACCCGAAAACGACAAACCCTAGGTATAACGTACTCATTAGTACTAAAGGTTGCTTCCCCGCAAGAAGACCCTTTGTGCAGGGGGGCACCGTTTACAGGCAGCTTGCTTCATTGTACAGGCGTCACTTCCGTGACGGATATGACATCAGCGAAATCTTCATTTATCCGGGAAAAAAATCACTTTGGTGTTACAAATCATGCACCCCTCCGTCTAACGACAACGATTGTTTAACGCTAACCTTTCTCGCAACGGATTCTTTGGTTGTCGTCTGAGCTTTCCAAACCGCTTCGACCGCAGTTGGATAGACACCGGCTTCATAACGCGGCGGACCCAGGTTCAATTCCGGCCAGCTCAAGTGTTTTTTTCTTTCACTCCACCTACGATCATTCGCCACCAACGTCAGAGAAAGTTGGCTTTCCTGCAGGGCGTTATCGCGTTACAGACGCATCAGTGAGAGCATTGAAGCTTCTCTTTAAAATGGGAACGATGCTGTTGATGTTGATGTACACAGAAGAATTCAATTAGGTCGGTTTGTTGGTTTAATAAAACAGAGAAAAAAAACTGGCAGTGCAAGTTGTTGCACGCCGTTTATGTTTCATCCTGTATTACCGGTAAAATGCGTTATGTTTCGTGCGCGATGGAAATTTATGAAAGCAAACTACGCAGGTTTTTGTTCAGGCAGTGTTCATGCTGATTGTTCTGGAAAACCATAAT
Organism: Haemaphysalis longicornis; assembly: GCF_048455015.1. Lineage (NCBI taxonomy): Eukaryota > Metazoa > Arthropoda > Arachnida > Ixodida > Ixodidae > Haemaphysalis > Haemaphysalis longicornis. The sequence goes on from NW_027526460.1 coordinate 32,216,604, forward strand.
GTCCTTGTTCGTTCGTTGGAGAACGAGGATGGGCATGCGAGTATCATTTATTCACAGAGCCTATCAAAACCTGCTTTGCGGCCGCGGCTCAGACAAGATTCGGCCTACCTCTCTTAATCTACAATAAGGCCATATCGTCCAGAAATATATAATTCTTGGAGGCGCTTAAAAGGTGCTAATGATTCAATACAAGGTGTCACCGTGGTTTAGCCCACCTCTGCATGATTACGATACCAGTTGTTGCTGTCCAACTCGAAAGGTACCAGAACACTCCTTCAGACCTGTACTTCCATGCCAAGCATCGCCATTGCAAAACTTCTGCATAAGTCTCGCCTTCCGCTGTCCATCTGCTTCCGACAACGTACTTACTGCCATGTCCGATATTTTATGTCATACTCAAATGATGTGCCTCAACATCAGTTGCCAGAAAAAGGAAGGAAATCGCTGCGGCAATGTTGAAGGGCCATTCTTGGTTCCACTTCAGTGATTGATCTCAAACAAGGGGTTGAAATTTAAATGCTTCTGATTGTTCGTATATCGATTGGTAGGGGCTGTAGGCTCTTTACACTGGGTACGAAGGACACACTAATACAGTGCTTAGCTCTCATTTAGGAAGAAAACACTTTCGGACACATTATTTTGTCTGGTCATTGGCTGGATTAACCCTGCAAGCATGCTTGACTGTCACAAGCGACTCCTTTTACGATTGCAATGGTATGCGAGCTCCACGTCATGAGCTAGATTCGTACGAGCAATGCGGCATTTCACTCGATTAGCAGCAAATGAGACGCCGCAGGGTACGAAAAGACCAAGCTTAAGACATACGTGTTAAGATTTGCTTTAACGTCGGATAGTATATGAGGCTACTGACGATAGCAATGATCACATTTTGTTAACCCAAGTCGACCATAGCCATTATAGTCATCCTCATCCTCATTCTGTTTGTGTCCAATCTAAGACGAATGCCTCTCACATATTTCAATGACAGTTAAAAAGACCCTGCAACACTTTCCTCAACTTTTTTGAAATCTTAAATGCTTGCAGAACGTAGTCACCCAACACACACAATACTTAGATTAAGCGGTCGCGAAGTACATCAGCAAAAAAAGTGCTGCTTTATGCCAATCAGGTAACTTGTAAACTCGCTCAAAAGATTTTGCTTTCTTTCTCGGTCTTGACGTTCTTCGACGGCTCGAATTACGTCACAAAGGCCATGTAGGGGTTTTTCGCCGGTTTTCCTTCAGTTGCAGAAATGAACGCTTTTCGATAGCAACTTACAAAAAAGCCACAAAAACAAAGCAGAAACGGAAGGCGTATCTGGTGTGACGAGCAAATCAAGCAGTGCAGCTCCGTGCTGGCGATAACTATAGCTGTCACACGGGTTCCAGGCGCGAAGGAAAGAGTGAAAACGCGTATCGAAAGCGTTGCAGGGTCCCTTTAATGTCTATGAACAAATGCTTCGGAACTTGCATGTTCATATCCCAACTTTCCCTAGTTTACGTTCTATAATGTGCGTCGTCTACATGTTCTCCAGGCGCAAGGCCGCAATTGTGGCTCCGATCCCTTTCTTCCCATCAAAGATTGAGTTTCTAGGATGGGCAAGTTTACCTTTCCCGGCGGCAAACGATTTGGAGCCGCTTATGCGCTCTTGGTGCCGTCTTCGGCTCTGTGGGTGCAGGCTGCTCCTACTCTTGTGCGCGCATGCGCGAATGCGTGCATACACAGCACGATATCAGTAAAAGTGCTCCAATTAGCGCGAATTGCGCACTCCTTCACTTCGCCCGTCGTGCGCGATGTGTAATGACATTTGCACACGCACATGCGCACACACACACACACACACACACACACACACACACACACACACACATATATATATATATATATATATATATATATATATATATATATATATATATATATATATATATATATATATATATATATATATATATATATATATATATATATATATATATTTATATTTATATATAATCGGATTTTGATAAACGGAAATCGTTGAAACGGAACTGCCGCTTAAACGGAACCCTAGCCTGTAATTTGGTTGCTTTTGTATACAAATAACGTAAAAGCACTTTCGGTTACCGGAACTAAAATTTCCTTGTTACGGTGTAAACGGAACCCAAAATGGAACTTCCAGTCAGACCCATTGGCATGAGCATCAGCTTTTCCCGGTTCTGGCTGTTTCGTTTTTGTTTTTTCTAGTCTCGTTGACATCGTAAGCCTCGTCTCGTTAGTGGTGATATGAGGACAAGAAAATGACGAGAAGGAAATGACGACAAGAAAAATTCCTGTAGTTTGTCACATTTTTTGCGTGTCGTACTGTCCTCTTGTCATATTCTTCTGTCGCGATTCTGGCAGCTGGCTATGTCACGAAATCATGATGGCTGTCGTAGCCACAGGCAATTCTGTTATGACTACACGAATGTTTGTCATTGGGAAAATTGAGTTTGTCGTTACGACATGAATGTGTGTCGTGACAACAGGGCGTCTGTTGTCACAACAGGCTTTTTTGTCGTACGACAGGTATTCCTGTATTCCTGTCATCCTTTTAGTCTAGGACATGGGCTTTTAAAATTCGGGGGCTCGCAAGGCCGACTGGACCGCCGCGGTATCGCGGCGGCGTGATGTGTTGCGGTTATATAAAACTCAGCCACCTGTGCTGCATGTCCCCGGCGGTTCGTGCCTCGCATCCTAAGGAGGCGTTCCCCGCTGCGCAATGACAAGGAGCGGGCAATCCGTCTTTGTGTATAGGCCACCGCGGGCCACAAGAGAGGAGGGGCCCCTGTTCGTCCCTTGTAAAAGCTCCCCAAGTAGTGAAGTAATCCACCGAGGAGGGATTAAGGCCGCGGCTTTGGCTTCCCTCCTTCGCGCCGCTGGCGGAGCCAGTGTTGCCGCAATGTTGTAGATCCCCGTCCCGCGATGCTGAATTATTTATGGCCCCCGGGAGGAGTTGGTCGAAAAGATTCCCTCCGCCCCAGCAAAAAAGAAAAAAAGAAAAGACCGTGGAATCCCGATGCAAGTGAGGCGGTCGCTTACTTTCATAAATAAGGCTTGCATTCCTTCCTAGCGGCTGCGGTCACTCGTATATACCCGTCTCCTCCTGCGTTCCTTTCTTCAGCCAGTGCACCCGGATCAGCTCGTCACTCAGCGTGGCCCACGAGTTGCTGCGGGGAAGGCCCAGTGAAGCTTCGGACGTGCGGGGTGCATGTTTCGTTTTCGTAAGATCGTTGTTAACGGCGTTTGGACGAGCGGAATAATTACAGTGAAGTCAGCGCGTTTGATGGACCGACCGATGAGAAACACGTGGAGAGTGAAGTACAGTAAATCAACGTTATGACGAAGCCCCAGACCGGAAACTGACTTTGTTACAAGCGGTACTTCGTTGAAAGCGGGGATAATTTTTCTCTTCTTGCACTTGGGACCATTAAAATTCGAATATAGCGAAATTCGTTATATTTGTTATTTTCGATATTCGAATATTCGTTATTCGAAAATTCGAATCAGGCGAAAATTTGTTATAACGAGCGCTTACGGTTGGTTAGCTGGAGTGGGAGATTGATTGGATGTAGGGGGAAAAATTAAGAAATATGGCGGCACCTACCGTTATTTATTGTTGCAAGCTTTGGTAAAGGGTTCCTGAAACTTCACAACGGTATTTATTGCCATCGTTGCATCTTAATTCTTTAACTTAAACGGGCGATGGCAGCGCAACGCTCCAGCTTTTGCTCCGACCTTATTGAGCATATTTTAAGGGGAATAAACATTCCTGTGTGTATGAAGATAATTCATATAAAACTTGGAAAGTTACTAAACACGCAAAAAAAAAAAGCGACGGTGTGCCCAATAATTGATCAGTGCTAAAAATTGCGACGACCGGACTGATTCAACCACCTTGAAAACCATCACAGTCATTTGAAAATAATATTCATCTGTTCACTATGCCTAAACCGGTGCGCTCGGCATCTCGTTCGCCCAACGCGACCGTACGTAAAACGCATTAACCTGGAGGTATAAAACAGTGGCCAGAAACTACGCCACCTGACACCGTCACACGCACCTTCGTCAAGAACCGGCTGCGTAAAACGGACCAAAAACAAAAACCGAGGGACAGCGTAACTTGGTGAATTGGCAAGACTTGACAATCTAGATTCAGAGACAACTTCATGTAAGATTTTTCCGCTATGTTCGTACAGTCAGAATTCAAGCGCGATCGCTATTACCCTTGGGGAGTATCGCAAGCAATGCGCTTGAACGAAACAAAGCAAAAGAGCAACGAGAAGACGTGAGATCATTTTCGAGAATAAATATTATTCAGTTGTCAGCTTTCATTTACACGTATTTCCTCCATTCGCGACTCACGCAACAGTTCTATGTACAGGGTGGTCAGTTCCTTATGTACAGGGAGGGGTCACAGAGTTAGTTATGTACAAGGCACGAGGTCATCGGTCACACTCAAACCATCGTCACATGAGTCAGGGCTTTTCTGTGCGAGTGGCCCTTAGTCCTTCCCATGGACGCATGGAGCGGATGGAACTGGTGGTGGTACTGGGGCGACGGCAGACCGGCCGGCAACGGCGGCTTGGTGTACTGCAGCCTGCGAGACGCGCGACGACCACAGCGCGAAGCGCACACGTTGCCCCAGGCGGTCCACGTCTTGTTGCTCCAGATCCACACACCCGTCGTAATGCCCACCAGGAGCGACATGAAGATCTTGAGCATGAACACTTCCTCCAGAGGAATACTGTCCTGCAGCCGGCAGGGGGCCGAAGCGTCGCCCCGCTTGGCGAGGCACTCGACGACATTGGCCGTGGCACGGGCCTTCCAGGCCGGCATCTGGTGGTACTCGTAGAGCAGACACGCCAGCAGCGTCAGCGCGGGCACCGTCGACAGCACGGAGAACATCCCGATGCGAACCATGAGCCGCTCGAGCTTGTTCGTGTTGCGGCCGCCTTCCTTCATAAGCTTGCGTATCCGCAGGAGCGACACGAACCCCAGCAAGATGAGGAGACCGCCCAGGCACAGGACGAATCCGAGCGGGCCGATGACGAAGCTAAGCAGGGCATCACGGCTTTGGTTTCCCACGAAGCACAGGCCGGTCAGTTCGTCGCCGTCCACGTGGCGCAGCGCGAGCACGACGATGCTCAAAACCCCGGGCAGTGCCCAGCACATGAGATGAAAGTAGCTGGCCAGAGACTCGATGGCTTCGTGTCCCCACTGCTTGCCGGCGGCCAGGTACCACGACAGGGTGAGGACGAACCACCAGAGCGCGGCTGCCATTCCGAAGTAGTACAGGAGGAGGAAGACCACGATGCACCCCCACCTGTCTATGCCTTCGACGATGAGGTGCGACTCCACGCCTTCGGACTTGTTGCAGGAGACGAACTCGGAGCCGGCGAAGATGCGGAAGAGGTAAGCGACGCTACTGAAGCAGCAGCACAGGCTCAGGAAAATGATGGGCCGCTCGGGGTAGCGGAAACGCGTCGGGTTGAGCCAGAACGTGGATACGGTGAAGATGGTCGCCATGAAGCACACGGCCGCCCAGATGCCCATCCAGATCTCCGCGAAGTTTTTGTCGTTGCGAGTGAAGAGGAAGTCGACGCCACAGCGAGGGATGCACTGGTCCACATTTCGTCCCGGAAGGTCCACCATGGTCTCGGGACAGTTCTTGGAAGAGCGCCCACCCGCCGACGACTCCGTCGAGAAGCTGTCGAAGAAGCGGCCGTTCTGAAACTTCTTGAAGGGCGGGAAAGCGTGCGGCAAGGGAAGATTGAGAAGCTTGCTGTGCGGAGAGAGCTTGCTCGGCTCGGGCTTTTCGAGGAGGTACTTCGAGTAGCGTTCGTCGGCACCTGGAGGGAACTCCATGCAAAGACCGTTCTTTTCGGGCACAGGTAGCCGGCTGCAGTTGAGCGCCTGCGGCCAGTTGAAGTTGAACTGCGCCAACAGTGGGAGACACTTGGACTTGACTTCTTCACAGATGGACTGGCAGGACGGAATCGGAGTGTCCACCTGTTCCGTGCACATGGGTGCGTAGAGGGAACACAGGAAGAACTTCAGATGCCTGGAGCAGCCGATTTCGACGAGAGGCACGAACTCGTGAACCTGTATCGCAGCCTGGCTTTGGTCGGTGTGTCCCATCAGATTCGGCATGCGCGTCAAGTTGTAAGGCATGTCCTGGCACATGGGAATAGTAATGCGCTCACACTTGCTGCGCCGTCCGTGGTCGAACTGCATCCTTTGGGCGTCCACATGGAAGTGAGGAAACACGAAAGCAGCGAGTAGCAGAAAACGAAGCGGCGACATTGTCCTCGTACTCGTCATGACGGGTCACTCGTTTCCAAACACGCGCACAGTCGGGGAGACCACGGTTACGTGACGTCAGCGCGGAGTCGTCAGGAGCTGCGGCCTAGCTGGCATGGCGTGCACCAACGCGAGCGTGTAATCCGCACGGAGCACGACCTCCGAATGAGCATCCTTCGGTGGGCGCCGCACTTCAAGTAAGCAGCCGGCGGCACCGAGCCGAAGCCGGCCGCGGAGGAGTTGGAAATGTAGTCCGTGAATGGATCTCCGAATCTCCCTCCGCGACTTCTTGGAATATCATCAGTGTAGTGAAAAACTTGCCACTGCACAGAATACAGTTTTCCGTTTTTGGTTTACATAAAAAAGCCTCAATTAACCCTTGATAATTTTTACCTGACAAAAAAAGCGCGACCGGCCTTGGCACTATGTTTTACCGCGCACACTCAATGCCAAGTGAGCCGTACAGCGGCAGTTGCGGCGGCGTGCAGGCTGACGCTTTTGAAGTTCGCCGCCACTGCCAGGAGCGCGCCGCCGCTTCCTCGGAGATGGGAGGGGGAGCGTTGCGGCATTTGTTTACGGTTTTCTTTTTCTCTTTTCGCTTCCGTCGAGGAGATGTAAGGCCGGCACCGAGCGAAGCTTACAAAGCAGGGGCCGGCGAGGGGGAAAGGAGGGGCGCGTGTTATTTCGTCTTTCCTTGGCGGGTTGTAATTAGCCGCCCTGCCATGGGTACCTGCTAGAGCAGCCGGCTTGGGGTGCCGTGGACGTGAAGAGTAGTAGGAGCGGAGGGGAGAAGTTGATGTGGAAGGCAGCCGAAAGACTACTTTTGACCCCTCGCCACTTTTGGGTCTGCTTCGCCGCTACACAGTTTTTGTCGCGCTTCTCTTTTTTCTCCCGTCACTCGAGCTGCTTCGGCGCTCGTTTCATGCTCCTCCGCCGCCGCCCGCTTCTTTCATTCCCCTCTCCCCCGTGTTCTGCTACGTCCACCCAACAAGCCGGTCGACTAGCGTACGCGGAGAAGCCTCGCCCTCCTCTGTTGTGTGCGTGCCGCCGGCTTTTGATACCCGCGGCGGAGGACTTTTCCGTCGCCCTTTTCGGACCGCATCTTGCTTTCTGCCCTCCCCCTTCTCGAAACCTCTCCCAAACACGCTTTCGTGCTGAGAGCGCGGCTGAGTCGTTTCTTGTCTCCTTGTTCCTCTGTCGCTCCCTGATGTCGCAGGACGAAGTGCCTTCTTCATCTCGCCGCTGCCTCCGCCCCTCCCGCTCCCATTAGACTTCCTTTCTTTGCCGCCACGCGGGTATTTTTCGGTAAAAAAGAAGGAAACAGCGCCGAAGCAAGGTGGAAATGGAAGGAAATAAATTTTGCTCGATTACTTCTTTTCAACTGATTCTACCTGGGAGCAGACGTGTTGTCACTGCTGCAAGCGGCGTTTAATTGTCGCAGTCGACAGGACTATATAAGTGCGCATGCGCAGCACCCTCAGGAGAGCAGACGACAGCGGCTGGAAATGCGCGTGCGCGAAGTTCGTTCATCGTCGCCGTTGGTCGTCACACGTCCGCACGTCACACCAGAGGGGTAATGCCTGGCGGACACGGCATCCTCTTCTAAGACGTGACCGGTTTCTAGCCGCTTCCGCTGGCCGGCAACGAACGACGGGTTCCTTGCCGCTCCGTACGCTAGTCTGAGAGCGCGAAAAAAGCCCAACACACACTCTGCTGGCGGCACTGTTTCTTCGACAGGGGTGTCACGTCAGTGTGAGCCTCTCTCGATTCTTCCAGGGGTGTGAGGTCCCCCGACCTTTTCTTTCTTTTTCCTCCTTCGCCCGAGGGTAGAGTTCCTCTGAGTGTCGAGATTGATGATGGACCGCCTGTGAGCAGCGTGTTCTTTCCCCTCTTGCCAGGTTTACGTGTTTTTTTCTTTCCGGCTTTTCCTCGCATCCAGCCGACAGCTCGAGTCTGGTTTCCTCCGTTGCCGTATGCACCGCTGCCGGACTCTTCCTTTTCTTCATCTTGCCTCCTACTTATCTTTCTCGACTGCCTCGCCGTGAACGATTCACCGCGCTAGTAGAGTGAAAGAAAGAGAGAGAGAGAGAGCGGAAGGCACGCGCCGCGCACACGGTGTCAGTTGGCGTTACGCTTTGAGTAAGCGCTGCTTATCACCTGCCCACACAGGTCTTTCTCCCCACACCGAGCCTAGTTTACACCTGAATTTACTGGCCTGCTCGTAACTCAAGTTACGCTACGAGTCCCCGCGCGCTGTACTTTTTTTTTTTTTTCTAGCAGCCTACGACGCAAGCGCAGGGTGGTTTGCAGTTGTCGATTTCTTTACGTAACAGAGTCAAAGAGCCAATCTAGGGTCTCGTGTCGTGAATCCGGTCGATAACAGTATTCCCTGATTCATTGAATTTTTTTCCCTCTTTGCATCTAATTTTTGTAAGTAATTTAATATTTTCGTCAGTATTTTTCTTCGGCTAGTATTTCTTTGATGGTTTGTCACCGATGCTTCGTTTGTGTCTCATTCCATGATTCCTGCTATGAGGACGATGATGAATGAACTTTATTGGTCGGAGTCGAGGTGCAGGCGTGATAAAGAAGCTTCCTGTGTAATTTTCGCCTGGATGTCAGAGATACCCTGCTGAATGTGTCGTATTCCACAGCGGTTCTTTTTCCTAACATTCCTTCTGGGCATAATTGCGCTCCCCTTTCATCACGAAATTAAATACGCAAGTCAAAACACCCACGCCATAACCGAGGCTGATGTGCTGCCATCAGTTACAACGAATTTGTCCCCCTCGAATCTGGTTTAAAGAATATTTGCTATTTCGTCAGTCATAGCATAGCCAAATTTCTTAAACTATGCACTGCGAAGTGCATTGCACCGATAAGAAGGTCGAATTTCGGTGAGGCAAAACTAGAATGCATGGGTCATACCGAAGCAGGAACGTAGTCGTCATACACAAATCTGGACCGAAGTATAATTTAAGATTTCCACCCACACGACATTCTTAAAGGGACCCTGCAACACTCTTTGAGCAGTGCAAGTAAACCTGCGCGACGTTTAGATTACACTGCCAGGAATACCTGAGCCAAATATTACACGTGCACGTGAAGCGGTGAGCGCGCAAATCGATGTGAAAGACGCGGAAAAACAAACCGCTCTCTCTTCAGTTGTCCTCATTATGCATGGCCTGAGGGACGTCACATAGGCCATGGCTGCCCGATCGGCTGTCACTGGTCAACTTCGCGGGTAGATTCTCCCATTTCCGTCGTCGTCATCGCTGTGTACGAACCTCTTCTATGCCTGAACCTGTAGGCACAGTTTTGCCGTTTCTTTTGTGTTTTGAGTGCGCGCGGAGTTTGAGTGATGAGCTCAATACTTCGCTTTCAACGGGACCACTCGACTACAAACGTTTATTGCTTCAAAAACGCCCTACCAGCCCGAGCGCGCACTTGCGAGCAGGCACCCATGCCTGCTTTTTTGTGGCACCAGACCGGAAATAGGCCCCTCCGTGTTGCGGAGAAAAGGAGAAAACTACCCGGCATGTGATATATCGAAGGCCGCCGAAGAGAACGCCGCGAGCCGCCCCCCTCTCCGGGAGAGAGCGCGCAGCTTTCGTCGCGTTGCCCGCGCTCGAGTTGAGAGGGAACGATTATGCGCGATTTCTCATCGCGCGTAGTTTCGTTAATTGTGAACGGATTTTCATAATTCTTGCGGGAGGAGATTTCTGGGACAATAGACTTTATGCCAAAATACATTACTAGTAGTCGATGGCAAGTGTTGCAGGGTCCCTTTAAGGTAGGCCCTTGAATAAAGTTTTCTTGCGAGTGTGCAATGTATAACGTTCTGTGCTTCGCTGCACGTGTTCTGAGTTCATCGGAGTCGGTTCGAAACCGGATACTTGCAGCACCAGTTATTGTTCATGGCTGAGGAATATAAAATGGCCTGTATATTTCTGTGCATGTTATACAAACTGTCAGACTGTATAATTGTGTCCTGAGTGACCTAACACCAATGGCACCTATAAGTAACCAAACGTTTTTTTTTTTCATTTTTGTTTGCCGAAAAAAAAAAACACGCTTAAAATTTGTTTTTGTTTTCCAAAACAAAAAATCCGCAAGACACAAATGAATTGGCTTCTTACAGTTTGGTTAGAGAATATACACATGTAATAACGGACATTTGTTCCTGCTGGTAAATTTTATTTGTTTGGCTGCAATCGTTAGACAACAACCCAACAACGTTGTTATATGCACCAACATTGATGCTTTTGTTTCGGGCGTGTCAAGCCTGGACTGTGACTGAACATTGCCGATTACAATTATGTATTATGCTCGTCAGCCTGCCATTTTGGGGCGCATTTGTATCAGTATGTGTTTCCTTACATTACATTCGCCTGACTGATTGATGAATTTTAGTTCAAAAGATGCTAAATTACGTAACCTCGAATCCGGTATTGTCGTAAATTACCGACATCATTATCTGTACCTTGTTTCTTCAACGTTTCTCTTTACTTTTGTTGCTTGCCTTTGTCCTTTTTTACTACATTATCGTAAATGCAAAGTGTATTGTGTCACTGTTTCGACATTACTGAATAATGTATTAACCAATTCCTGCAACAGCCTACAGCAAGGGGCTAGCAGTAGCCAAATCAAATCAGCTTTAACGTATGATATCAGATAGGAAGAAATATTGGCAGCAGCATGCACGACTCTCGGCTTCGTATCGCGCCGTCAGAATCATCCCTTTTGCTCGATATCGCGTACGCGAGCTGAGAGAAAGAGAGAAAGGGAAAGATAGATCGACTAATCGACAAATAGAGTATTCTTAACGACCGCTGGCGACATCATCTCAGCGAGAAGGTTATCTCGGTTTGCCACGTTATTTAAAATGTAAGAAAAGGGAGCATTCTTGTTTCTTAATACTCACGTGAACGCTAATACCAAGTTCCGCAACATTACAGAGTTACCGTTGAACCTGGATGTGACGAACCTCTACGTAACGAATTCCTGGATTTAACGAAGTTCTGCGATTCCCCATTGCCAGCCCCATTTAAACCGGTGTTTTTGCGATTTCTATGTAACGAAGACGTCGCAATGGTAAACCTTCATGTAACGAATTCACTGCGCCTATGAACCACTGTTTTTTGCACTTTTTCGGAAAAATCGGTTGAATAAATGCACTAAATTTACGAATTTCACCCGCACCGCAAACTACCGTGCGTTGACACGTGTCAGTGTGCAGTGTCGGTTAGGTTCTAGGCCTGCCTGTCGGCGTGTAGTCACGCGTCACCACCGCCATCTGCGGTGTCGGTTCGTCGGTGACGATGCCCGTTGCCAGAAAACGAAAAGTTTAGTCTTTCCAAGACACGCGTCATAAATGCCGTCTCCGCCGGCGAGAAAGAAGAGAGCGCCGCCCCCCGGTTGAGTATCCCAGCTAGCACCCTGTTACCAATTTCGAGTGCGGAAAAGAGCATCAAGTTCGCGGAAAGGCGTCCTTTCAGCATATGTTTGGTCATTGAAACGAGTTAAGACACCGAAAGGTGTCGAAGGGCAAAAGTGATACTTAAGCTACGTTTGTGAGTACGTGGGTGAGTGACCTTGCTTCCTTAGAGAGCCGTGCAGGGACTTATAAGCTCGTGGGAAATCAACTGGCGGAAATCACGCAGTTTTTCACACTGAAATAAATCCTTGAAGGGTGAGTTCATGAGTTCGCCGTCACTGATGTATAGCGGTTTCGTTTCGTTTCTCGGCTTTTACTCGAAACGTGCATGATACGAAAAACTGCGAATTTTAGTTAAGTTAGTTATGTCCAGGTTTACCTGTATAGCGGGGAGGAGATCCGGTCCCGGTACGGTACCCGATAGGCGAACGGCCCTACTGCGCGTGCGCAGAGGAGGGGAAACTGGTGGTTGGGCGCATGCGTAGGTGCACTGGGTACCGCACTGGGAATGGTTCTCCGCTCTGTTTTAACGCTCTATTGCTGCTTACCATTGTACCATAAGATGATTCCGCGGGCAAGTCAGAGTCATGTCAGTTACTGCAATTCGGACATTAATTTAGGGGAAAATGAATAACGGCATATCGGGTCTCGGCACGCCAACGAGGACATGTTAGTGAAGTTGTGCAGGTGTACATTACATGCAATCAAGTAAGCATTCACTGTAAAGTCGCCTTTATGGAAAAGCACGTGAGGTCCAAAGGATTGTGGGTTACGGATGCGCTGACCGCGCCACGGCATCTCTGGACACGCGAACAGCGCAACTCGTTAAGGTTAGCTTTCCTCCAGGGCCGTAAAGTTGGCTCGCCCGTAAAATAGCGCTGCTGTAGGTATGGCTTCCCGACAAAACGTGTTTTTTTTTTTTGCAATGGATTAGAGGTTACGTATACGGGCAGGGTCATTCCGGTAAAGTTGGCTTTGTCGTGAAACATCATCTACTCGGCCTTCGGGCACACACAAGCACACATGCACACAAACGCACATGTACTTTCACACGAATGCGCGCTCACAGAGACTGCAAAGTATGACGGTGCTGACTGAACCGGGCATTGGGCTCCAGTTACATGGTTACCTTTTCTTATGCGTGCGGAATCTAAAAAAAAAAAAAATGTGGTTGAATCATATCGCCAAACTAGCAAATTGTTTCAAGTATAATGGCCGGAACCACCATAGAGGTATAATGACCGCATAATGAGGGAGCAGTGTTTATTCTATAGTTAGCTTGTTCGGCTACAAAGTGTCATGCGTGCGAGGACGTACAGGTTGACGATACTACATTGCTCAGCGTTCCAATCAAACGTGGGCGCACCATCCTTACGGCACTGCTGATAGTGAATCAAAGTCAGCGCGCAGGTTTGCGGCAAAGCCACGAGCGCTTTTACTAGTGGAACTCCGCGCTTTACGGTGGGATTTCGCTCAATTACGGGTAGTACAGAAAACGGCATCCTTCACCTGCGTATGAAGCTCGAAGGGACCGTGAGTATAACATACACCCTTCTTTTATTTGATAGGACCAGCCACCCGTAATAACCGCTCAACTCCATTTCGGATCCCTGATGACGTTACCCCCCTCTCTCTCCCTCCCTCCCCCCCTCTCCCTCCCTCCCTCCCTCTCCCCCCCCCTCTCTCTCTCTCTCTCTCTCTCTCTCTATCTATCTATCTATCTATCTATCTATCTATCTATCTATCTATCTATCTATCTATCTATCTATCTATCTATCTCTTTCAAACACACAAACACGCCCCCCCGCACACGTGCACGCACGCGCGCACACACACACACCCACACACCCTCGCACACGCTCATGCACGCGCAGACACGCGCGCACGCTCACGCATACGTACGTACGCACGCACGCACACGCACATGCACACGCACACAGGTAACTAATATACGCAACCTTTCCAATTTTCAGCTACACAACGTCCGTGCGGCGTCATAGGGTAACAATACCCCCTACCTCCCCTCCCCCACCACCAAAAGTCACAGTAATCAGTTTTGGAACTCCTCGCCTGCCGTCAAGAACCAAAACCAGAAGCAGCGTGCACAATGACTGACGGTAGCACTTCAAGGCAGCTTGTAATCAAATAAAATAGTCTCTGTGACGTTATAGGAAAGAGGTGACAAAGTGGCTCGTGCGTCAACACTCATTAATATGTCCACTTAATTACCTAACATAACTGTTTGAAGTTCGCGTTACAATTGAAATTATTGGAATTCTTACCCGCAATCCTTGAAATGAAGCCAACTTGTGTTTTGTCTTCCTGGTTGCTATATTAACAGTGAGGCGGAAACTACGATTCGCGGTAGAATCGCCAAGGACGCGCTCAGCTGCGATCGGTAATTGGGGTCGAAGTCGCCCGCTACGTGGCCTCCATTAAACCGCGTCAATTACCATACATTACGACGACGCTCTATCAATGTCGAAGAAACCAAACAAGCAGGCAAAACCTCGACGTCCTCGACACCCATACGTAACACGGCGGAACACTCCGACTCCTGCCAACAATTAGCCTCCATTGCTTGTCAGGTGGATGTGGGGAGGAAGAATAACTCAATCTGGAAATCTCTCGATCCATTCGCGGCTTGTCCAACTGCAGGAAACCGTGGGTTAGCATAAAAAAGGCTCGATGCAATCGTAATGGGGCCGTAGAATTAACGCACGTTATCCACGCACGACTGAGCCGACAAAAAAAAAAAAGAACTTCCGGGGCACCTAAGATTTTTTTTGAGAATGCGCGATCACTTTTCGCAGCGTTATATCGGCGAGTTTTAAAAGAGGAGCTGTTCAAGATTTCTTCTGTCCGCGCATGTGGATCCTTAACAGAAAACTATCATCATCGCCGAAGTGCACAGGGGGAAATGTTATGCCAATAAGCGTGAGGTAAAGTGGCGAGGAGGCAAGCAGGCCACGAGCAGGTGTTGCAAGTGTGCGCCTAAAAAGAAAAAAGAAATCATGGCGCAGCTTGCACTAATGGTGCAAGGCTGGAGAAACAGCAGAGCTGGCGGCCCCTCTCTCTTCTTCAGAGACCTGGCTCTTGCACCTCACATGTATTTCTGGAACTTGCCGCTGAAAGATCTCCCTTAGTGTCACTAGATAAGGTTACAGAGTATCGACACTCTTTTCTCCTATTGTTCCGTGCCGCCGCCGTGATAATTGGTCCGTTCGAATCACGTGACATTTGTTTAAACTGTGACAGTTAATGGGCACCGCCATTTTATTTTTTATGCGTTTTCCGCCGGTCAACTGTGGTAGTCTCAGCTTGTCGTCCCTGCTCTGCGGCTGCGCGCGACTGGCGTCGTTCATAACGCGAATCAAAGGTAACGCGCTTCGCAGTATTTCAGCTGCAGAAGTGTCCGAATATGCCACGTCGTTGCGTCTTCGGCAGTGTTGTTTACAAATGACCTCGTCAAAGATAACGGTGAAGCCGCAGAAGCGACGATCTGGCAACACTGTTAAGCACCAAAATGACCGCCGTTGCTAACTTGCATGCCTCAGTGGCGGTACTCTGCGTCTTACCTAGTGACACCAGTCTCCATGACTGGTAGGCCCGGATCGTTTCGTCCGCAGGCTTTCACATCTCCCCCAAAGTGGACAGCGTTAGCACGCGCTAGAACCCGGGGCAACTGAATTCGCGAACTCGGCGTCTGTAGCGCTAACTCGGCGTCTGTTCTCTCCCCTTTAGGCACGAACGCATGTGAACTGGCAAGGAGTAGAGCACGCGAGAGATCACGCCACAAACGCTGGGCAGAGTGTTCTCGAAGGTCGAGCTGGACGACGCTGAGCGCTCCTCACGTGGCGCACGCTCATGTGCGCTCGGTATTTTTTCTTGGTATTTTTGCGAGCTCACCCCGTGGCGCAAGCCTGACCGATGCCTGGTGCTCATCACCAGGCGCACGCTCACGTGCGCTCGGTCTTTCGTAGGAATATTTTTTGATTGATGGATTGATTGATTGACTGATTGATTGATTGATTGTTGGGTTTAACGCGCCGACGCTACGCAGGCGATGAGGCGCGCCGTAGTGGAGGGCTCCGGATTAAATTTGACTCCCTGGGGATCTTTAACGTGCGCCGAAATCTCGTACACACGGGCGTTTTTGCTTCTCGCCTTCATCAGAAAAGCGGCCGCCGCGGCCGGGAATCGAACCCGCGACCTCGTGCTCAGCAGCGCAACGCCTTAGCCACTAACCCACCGCGGCGGGTGAAATGTTTTTTTTTTACTGTAACGCTATACAGCGTAACTGTAAGCTTAAACAGCTCTGCTGTTAAAAATGTGGATTGGGAGGTCCCAGCAGTCGAACCCGCAACCTTTACGCTGTGAAACCGGCGACCTATTGTCGCTGGGCCACCCCAAAGGCCCGAGGGGTACGGGGTTAGCAGCGGCGGGGAGCAATAACACGTGCCGCCAATTGGAAAGAAGAAAAAGGAAGGAAGCTCACACTAACGAGTAAGATTTGAAGGTAGCGAAGCTGTATGTAACCTTCACGGCCATCCCGAAGGTTTAAGTGCCCGATTGCAGCCGATTTGCTTCTTCGCTGCCGCAGTGACCTTTACTGCATCATTGTTGCTATAAGTGTGAGCTTCCTTGACTTTTTTTTTTTTTTAAGTGATCATCCTTGAATCACACCTTGGAGGGACGTACGCTATGAAGTGTTTTTCTCGTTCCGAGCAAGTGTTGCCACGATTACGGCGAACGCTGGAGTCTTTCTCGTTCCCAGCAAGGGTTGCCAGCCCCGCTTTGGAGGATTGGCTACGGCTGGTTACCAGGGGCCATGTGGCGAAGGTAGCATGTGGAATCCCGCGAAGAGGGAGCCACTCTCGTCCATTGCGTTTCGCGCTGACATGGTGGTGGTGGTGGTGCCAGAAATGCTCTGGATTAAAAGTTTTTCCTGTTCATCCACGATAACGGCGAACGCTTGAGCTTTTTTTTCGGGGGGGGGGGGGGGGGGCAATCTCGGCCAATCTCCTTAGATGTGTACGGTTGGCTTGCGAACGTGCGGTGGGGGCGCTGGGCGGTCGCCGAGAGGCACACACACACACTAGCGCCAGGCATTTTTTTTGGTTTTAACTGCCGCGAGGCCCGCGCTCACGTACGTGCGCTCGGCAATTTCTTCGTATTTTTGACTGTGGGCACGAAAAGTTACAATTTGCTAAACAGCTTCGCTGTTTAAAAAAAACAAACAAAAAACATTTCCTGTGGTAGGAATCGAACCTATAGGTCCCTGGAATTATGAAACCGGACTTTCGCATCTCAATAGCGAACGTGGTCGAATTTTTTTCTACCTTGTCATCATCATCGTTTACCCTTATCCTTTGCGTCTCTTCGTTCCTCTCTCCGTTAGTGTGACTAAGATCCGTGGCCAATAACCCTGGTTATGCCTATGTTCAGGCTTTACGTATAATATTCGCGGCTATGTTTAAGGCGGCTATCTACCCGTGGGTGACCTGGGTCCCCGCAGTCAATGTGTATGTGTTGTAATCAATGCCGCGGCCAGACTATTCAACTGCGTCGTTAGATACTCCCAGTAAACAAGATGAATCGACAGACTTAACGGCGTTGCATCGTACGGTACGCCTCTGATCAAACTGCGTTTTGTGGTCGGCTATTTAGACCAAGGCGTGCCTTTCACACTGCGGGACCTCGGGCGACAGCGCTGATCTTCAGTGTGACATGATGACAAGTTATATCTTTGGGGGTACGCGCTCATGGGAATAGACTCATGAATACTCGTATTCCCTCGCGAGAAAGCCGTGCCTTTCAAAAGGTTGTACCCGTAAGAACGTTCTCCCAAATATACGTGCGCAGGAAATGAGGTCATGCCCTTTAGCTGCCAAATGCTCATTCCTGTACTCACGATCAGAATCCCAATTTTCGACTGAACGTCCCGCACTCAGACTGCCTCGGATTCACTATAGTGAGTTCGCTTATACAAATGTAGAAATGAGGACAAAGAATGCATTGCACGTGCAGTGACCTCGGCGGGGTCATGATACTCTATACTCTGAGTATAGTTCTGAGCGGGCGAAGAAATTGGTAAGAAGAATATCAGAGCTCAGAACGAAAGCTGGTCTGAACATCGGATCTGAACAAGACGGAGAGCACGACCAACGTGACTTGGAACTGGCACGCAGACATGGTATGCACGTGCGGGCTGGCGAGCCACGCACTCATGCAAGGCCTTCCGGGAGATGAAGGCTGTTTTCTTGCACATAAAGGCCTCCGAGCACAACTTTTACGAGCGCTAAGTCGCAGTCTTGCTCCCTCGGTCAGCTTACACGGCCGCCTGTTCGCTGTGGTTCGCTGACGAGCGAAACGGGCTTTCAGCTGCGTACGCTGCAGGAAAAGCTTAAAATAAGAATGCCGTGAGGAGACGACCCATAGTTTTCGACCCCGTAGTTGCTCTTTAGCGTCGTACAGCTTAGTGTGCTTGGCGAGTTTTAGTGCATACATACCACGCAAGAAAATAAAAGGCAAGAAATAATCGTTTCCGGGTGCAGAATTCCAGGGTATAACGAAAAAAAAAAAGAGCGGGAACACAACTCTAAATGGGAACAATGGAATAAATAATAAATGGAGGGTGTAGTACAGCACAATGCTCACTCGTTCTGCTTCGACGCAATTTTTATCGCACTTGGAAACATGCCAAGAGTAAGCTTATTTCTTTCGAATTGCTGTTGAATGCTTTATGACGGGCTGATGCAGATGAATTGTGTGTAGTATGTGTAGTTAAGGACTCACTATTAATCAATCGTATTGGACGTATTTTGTATCCGTAAGACCGGAAATGATTAAGTTAGTCGGAATGCGTACAGCTGATAATGGCGGTTTGCCCGGGGTGAACATTAGCGAGTAAGTAGAGTTTCTGTCGTACTTTGATGAAATGCCGTACAGTTTCAGACAAAGATTCGAAAGAATAAATGCAACGGGTGTATGCAGTGTAGTGTAAAGTGAGGTAGAGTTGCAGTGGAGAACTCATAGTCACGGGTGGCTGGTCTGAGGTCTTGTGAGGTAGAGTTACAGTGGAACGTCCAATGGGGTGGGTGGTTGTTCTGAGGTCTGGGGCGTTCAACCAGTACAAAGGTAAGCTTGTCTAGGCGCACATTTGCCTCACTGGCAAAGTTGAGGCGACGTCCGGAAAAGTAACTTGTGTTTGAGGTGAAGTTCCAACAGGAGAAGCCATTTTATCCACCACCGCTGGAGGTGCAGCGGCTTATGGCGCAGCGCGCATTTCTGTCCACAAATAGCGTTTGCTTCTTAGAGGCTTCAGATTTCGTGACAACCCGACACTTGACGCACTTCTATAGACTCGAGGGTAGGAAACCGACGCAAAGACAGTGAATTCAAGTGGAATAATTTGGAAAAAAAAGGCCCTTCTAACTGACATCGCGCTTTCTTTTTCCCAATTTCTCTACGTCCGTTCGCGCAGGTCTTTCGTAGCCTCCCCACACGTGCCACCATAAGCAACTCCGGTCGTAAAACGTAAAAGCTTGCGTTCCAGCCCGCATGGGCCGGACCTTTTTCTGCCCTTTTCTATCCACGCTCACTCCTTCAGTGTTCCCCTCTTTGTTTATATTCCACCCCCATGGCGCTGCTTCCATTCTCCCAGAGCTGCATTTCTCTGTCCGGTTCAGCAGACTCCTTGCTCAGCCTTTTCTCTCTCTCTTTTTTTTTTTTTTTTGTTCTCCTTGTGACATCTGGATGGTTTAGAACTTGCGTTTCTCCGGCGGTAGTGGTGGGTGTCGTCTCCTGCGTGGCCCTGCCGCTGCGATGTATGTTCGCGAGCGCGCGCGCGCTCTCTCGACTCGGAGAAGCGCGCGAAAAAGTTGGCGCGGTTATTTCGGTCTGCTCCAGTGCGCCCCGCACGCGCTCTTTTATGTGTCCGTCCCCGGTCGTCTCGTTTCTCCGCAGGCGCGCTTTTTCCGCCCGTTTTGATAAGAAACGGCCGGCGGCTTGTATGCGAGCCGTATGCTCCGGAACTGTCACGCAGCGACGTGGTGCGCATCTCGACTCTTCTATGCGAGAGACATCTGGAACGCCCGAGCGCCCCATTTTTAGGACGTGTACAGCAGACGGGGCGTTTTGATAAAAAAAGAAAGGAAATTACGGAAGTGGTAAAGATGCGCAGATATGCGGCGACGCGATTTGAACGCGGCAGGGAGCAAAAACGTAATAAAACAATAAAACAACGTAATATATATATATATATATATATATATATATATATATATATATATATATATATATATATATATATATATATATATATATATATATATATATATATAATTTGTCTTGTGAACTTTTGAAGAATCTTTGACGCAGCTGCTTTGGAGGAGAGATGAGGTTAGCTGGAAAACGGTTGCTGCACGTGCCACATGGCCTGAGGGATTTATGCAGCCGACTAGCAGCTGGTTTTTTCAGTTTGCCGGCCGATGTCTGTGATCTTCAAGAGCCTTGCACTACTGGGCACGACGTCGAGGGTTAGATTCCCGGTAGTGGCAGTTATTTTTCTTGTCGAAAAAGAAACATCTGTACGGGACATTGAGGCGCACGTCACCTTCAGGCGGTCAAAATTAAGATGTGGCCCTCTTTAAGACGTGCGTCATTGTCCAGCTATAAATCGGCTGTCTTACCCGGCAAATTATTAGGTCGTAAACTTCTTCGATGAGAAATATAAGCCTGAGCTTGATGGTGGCACTTTTAAGCAGTCATTTTCGTCGGGGTTTCTAAAATATAACCAAACTTGGTGTCTAACGCTTTAAACTGATCATAGATTGTAAGGTTTGGAGATGAGAGAAGCTTAGGATCACTGCAAACCTTCTTTGCTTCAGTATTCTTCCGCACGGCGAACTTGTACCGAAATTTCGGGCATGCTCGGAGAGAGAGCGAGCGAGAGAGGGAAAGAGAGAGAGAGAGAATGTTTATTGACAGAACAAGGAATGCGTAGGGGAGAAAAATCAATGGGCAGCAGGTGGCCATCCTATTCCGGTAGGCCTCGTGCCGCGGCTGGCGTTCTTTTAAAAATTGTGGTTCATTCATTAGTCACAGGAATCAGTAAAACACGAAAATGAAATGTGCAGCGAAATGTGCAGCTGAACATGATTTGCGAGTTGGCGGCTGTCTTGTCGGTGTGCTTGGCGAGCGCCGTCCTGCTGGCGGTTCGCTTCGGCAAAGCTGTACTGGCGTCATTTCCGAGACGGATGTGACGGCAGTGAAAACTTGGTGTATCCCGGCATAAAACACTGTCGGGTTAAAATATAAAACCCGGAAACGAACAACCCTAAGTTAAAAAGGTTATAAAGGTTGCTTCTCCACAAGAAGACCCTGTGTGCAGGGGGGCACCCTTTACAGGCCGCCTGCTTCGTTGTAGTGGCGTCATTTCCGTGACGGATATGGCGTCACTCAAATATTTGTGTATCCCGGAAGAAAACATTTTAGGGTTAAAAAAGGCAAAGGTTTACTAATCTCGTTGAGCGGTTTCGCCGTCGCGGTAGATTTAACCTACATTTGGCCGCAATTGCGTGTCACGTGACTCGTCGGTCCGACCTCCGCAAAGGGCCGGAGTTCGCCGCTGCCGTCCCCGCTGCCGACTTGGCGCAGTCGCTCTCCGCCTTTGGTTCGCGCCTGACCACGTGACCCGGCGCCTGCGTTCGAGATTAGCATGAATGAGAGCGAGACCTGGCCGTCTTCTCCGAGCGTTGCGCGGGAGCTGAACGCTTTTAGCCGTCGGCGGTAAGCGACGTCTGACCACCCCGCGAAAAGCTGTTCGGCTCGGAGAACGCAGGAAGCGGGACCACAACCGCATACAAAAAAAGGCGTTCGATGAATGGTATAATAATTACAGCTGAATCAAAGGTTTATCAAGTGAAATCAAACTTAACCAAGCTAAGCCGAGCTTTCGCTTTGCATATTCATGGTTAGCTGGGCTAAGCCGCAGCCATTTTTTTTGCCGTCATTGCGTACACAGTCCCCGCGGTGTATAATCAAAGTTTGGACCCATTTATTGCTTTAGCTGTATAATTGCGCTCCATGCACCCAGTGTCTTTCGGACACCGGAGGGCGGAAAGACAGTGCGTATGCGTGCGTGTTCATCGGGAACAGAGGAATTTTGTTCAATGCGCATGCCACGAAAAATAGCCTTGTATGCTCAAACTCGAAGGTATGTGCGTGGCCTTCTCCTACTACGCGCTGTTACTTCTGGAAAGGTATCCGTGGATTTTTCTTGCCTATTCTTAGCCACGTTTAATACATCCATTCTTGGAGAACAATGGCGACATCATACACAGATCGCCGGAAAATAAACCAAAGGAGGCGGATCAAGGAGTGCACATCATTGACCATTGTCCATTAATGCGTTTCCGTCCTATAACTTTGGCTATGTGTATACGCGGTCGGCCATGCGCCCTCCAGCATCATTTGGGGAGACCGTGTGGTGAACGATAAGTCTTCGCGAGTAACTCCCATTGTTCCTGGCCCCGTTGTTCCTCGACTTGGCCGTTTATGCCAGAGAGCGGGCAGCAAACGACGTTACCGTGGATGCAGACCGCTATTTCAAACCGGAGGGCACACGCCATGCAACCTACGATGCGATGAGCACTGAATGCGGAGCTATCTTTCAGAATCCTCCTTCGCTGTTGTTGGTTCCGCGAATCACATTATCTTCTATTTTTGTGAGAGGCAAGAGGCGCGTATGCATTGGGGAGTTGAATCCCTCGGCTGTTACGGGGTGCAGGATTATAGGTTTCAAGCGCTGTCTTAAGTGCGCTGAAAATCTTATTAACTTTAGTTACACTGTGGATCACGGAGTAAGTAACCACGTTTTTTTGAGAAGACGGTGGGTTTAAGAGCGATTAACCATGCGTACTGGACCGCAAGTGCCATGGTGCCCTTTCTCCGTGAGACTGGTTCGGACCACCAAAGTGGGTGAAGTTTCGCGTACATCTACACTGCTTTTTTGTGGGTTCATGAGATTAAGCGTATGAGTCTGTGCGCACGCTTCACGATTTTTGAAGAAACATTTGAGCAAGGCAAGCTCCGGCTAGGCTGACCTTTTTGCTCATAAAATTAGCTCGCTCGCTCGCTCGCTCGCTCGCTCGCTCACTCACTCACTCACTCACTCACTCACTCACTCACTCACTCACTCACTCACTCACTCACTCACTCACTCACTCACTCACTCACTCACTCACTCACTCACTCACTCACTCACTCACTCACTCACTCACTCACTCACTCACTCACTCACTCACTCACTCACTCACTCACTCACTCACTCACTCACTCACTCACTCACTCACTCACTCACTCACTCACTCACTCACTCACTCACTCACTCACTCACTCACTCACTCACTCACTCACTCACTCACTCACTCACTCACTCACTCACTCACTCACTCACTCACTCACTCACTCACTCACTCACTCACTCACTCACTCACTCACTCACTCACTCACTCACTCACTCACTCACTCACTCACTCACTCACTCACTCACTCACTCACTCACTCACTCACTCACTCACTCACTCACTCACTCACTCACTCACTCACTCACTCACTCACTCACTCACTCACTCACTCACTCACTCACTCACTCACTCACTCACTCACTCACTCACTCACTCACTCACTCACTCACTCACTCACTCACTCACTCACTCACTCACTCACTCACTCACTCACTCACTCACTCACTCACTCACTCACTCACTCACTCACTCACTCACTCACTCACTCACTCACTCACTCACTCACTCACTCACTCACTCACTCACTCACTCACTCACTCACTCACTCACTCACTCACTCACTCACTCACTCACTCACTCACTCACTCACTCACTCACTCACTCACTCACTCACTCACTCACTCACTCACTCACTCACTCACTCACTCACTCACTCACTCACTCACTCACTCACTCACTCACTCACTCACTCACTCACTCACTCACTCACTCACTCACTCACTCACTCACTCACTCACTCACTCACTCACTCACTCACTCACTCACTCACTCACTCACTCACTCACTCACTCACTCACTCACTCACTCACTCACTCACTCACTCACTCACTCACTCACTCACTCACTCACTCACTCACTCACTCACTCACTCACTCACTCACTCACTCACTCACTCACTCACTCACTCACTCGTTCCGTGGTTCACAAAGCGGCCGGAAGGATAATCATTCGCGGCTCAATGTGTCGACCGAGGGTCCATAGTGGTACACATGTTAATACCAACATTAGGGTTGAATGGATTTCACAAAATACAATACAACTGGGCGACAAATGTACATCGACTTTGAGAAAGGCACGAATCATTTGAGTGTGTAGGCATCAAATCATTACGGTTTATATCTAGCGGTTGTTTGAGTGCCGGGGCCGGTCGATGCGAGACGATACGCCGTGGGTGAGTCAGTATACTGCACGTGCATAACGGCTGATTTCGTGGTCGCTTGCTTGGTTAAAATACCTAGCTGACCGACTGGCTGGTTGATTGCAATTTTTTCATGCGCATCGTATATTCACGAACTACAGGTTCGTGGAGTCGATCTTTTAGTCATTTTTAGCCTATTTCAGCAACCCAGGGCAATAAATAAATAAATAAAATATTTATTCAACAACTGGTGCTTCTCTTAGGGCTTCCGCCCGGAGGTGGGGATCCTCAGCCCGAAATTCCCTAGCTGTTGCTGGCGGCGCGGGCCCTGTTCACCAGGTCAGGCTGGGTTGTAGGGTCCTTACTTGCCAGCCACGCCGTGTAAAGTAAATATATCGTTCGTATTGCCCGATAAACCCTCCACGCGATCTCACAATGTTTTCTTTATAATGGCCAGCCCACGGCTATGCGGAGTCAACCAGAAATCTGCCTGGCCATCTGTAACGCCTGACGTGTCACACTCGCGGCATTCCAAAATGCTGTGAATAAAAGGCACTCATACTTTGTTATTAGACAACTTATTTTGCCCCTAAAAATGTTTCCCCAGCAATGCATAGGTATATAGTTCTGATGAAGGCGACCTTTGATGGGTTGAGTGTCTAGCGCTCCGGATATATGGGTACGGGTCTTATGAGGTATTTAGTAAAATGTCTTTGGGTCATCATACTTTGACAACAAACAGCCTACTTGCCACCCGGAAAATAGCTTCGTAGCAGTGCATGTGTATGCAGTTGTGAAGGCAACTTTAAGGGTCAGCTGTGTAGCAGAACGGCTTAAAGGTCAACTGCAACGAAAATTTACCTGCCCCAACGTCTGTATTAACGTGCGGTATACAACCATAAATTCTCTTGTGGCTCCATTTAAAACTCCACACGTGCGCAGTATCTTTATTAAAATCGTTTGAAAACGCGCCACTTCATCCGACGCCGCACCTAGCGGAGTGTTGCCGCAACTGGTAGCCGCTGCGGCGAACTTCCGGATGTGACGTTTGAGTCAGGACTCCCCGTGCTGCCGTCTTCTCGCCTCGCTAGCCCTTTTACGTGCGGCCTCACGCGAGTTATCAGGGTAATTCGTGCCTTTTCCATGAATGATTATCTTGACATGTTTCCGAAATGCGAGCAGATGAAGACGCTCTGGGTTGCCGAGGCGAATTCCATTGGGCGAACAGGAGCAAGTGGAGCGAGCAGCCAGAGCAGCACACGGGAGTAACGGGGACATGTGCTTTCGTTCCGCGAATGAAACATTCGCGCTGCTCCAGGAGCAGTGAAAAGAGGGGGAGGGCGAGATGTCAAGAGTCATGTGACCAAACGTTTCCCGCGCTCGCTTCCCGGAGCATTTCGCGCGCTCGTGATGTCCGCACGCAGTTATTCCTCGCCAGTTTTGCCAGATACGTGCCGGTGGTTTTGTGTCTGCCTACCGCAAGGCGACGAATGAAGAAGCCGAGCGGATGTTCATGTTCATGATAAAGCGGCCATCATCGTGTCTCCCAAAAATTAGTTGCGAACGATAACAGCGTCCACCGTCTTTTCCAGATACGACTCCACCTTCGGTCGCTGCTCCGGCGGCGTGAACAGGTGCTCGAACATAAACTCATGCAATGTCAAATCGTCGTCGTCGTCGCTGCTGCTGCTGTCCGATGATGAGCTTGCGCTTGAATCTGTGGTGCTTTCATCATCTAAAAGTAGCAGCAATTCCTTGTCCAGACGGCCGCGCTTAGCTGCTGCTGTACGCACTGATCGACTACCGCGGCTGCTGGATTCCGCCATTTTTCCTCCGCCACCCGGGGATAAAACCAGAAGTGACGCAAAAGAGGTCATGTGACTTCCTCGGCGTTCCCTGTTACTCCGCCGCTGGCGACGGAGCACCGGGAACTGCTCTCGGCTGCTCTCGGCGCCAAAAAAGTGCTCCTCATCGACCAATGAAACACAACACCCCTGCTCCTGCCCGACCACTGGAAGACGCCAGAGCTCGCGAGAGCACTTTGGGTGCAGTTATAAGTGCTCCTGTTCGCCCAATGGAAAGCGCTATAAAAGAGCAAATTCAGAGTGCCGGGGCCGGTCGATGCGAGACGATACGCCGTGGGTGAGTCAGTATACTGCACGCCCATAACAGCTGATTTCGTGGTCGCGACGGTGACAGCAGGCTCTCGGTCCACTCTACGAGCACGTGAGACGCGAGTACGGCCTACGAAAGGCGAGATAATGTTGGCGCGGCTGGTCGGTGTGTCTGTGCGCGAACAAATACGGTAACTGCGCGGCGCTTTGCAAGATCGCGGCCGGGCCGCTTCAGGAGAGCGGAATAAGTGAAAACGGCCGACGCGAGACGATACGCTGTTGTCGCGGCAGGCTGGGGCGCGAACTAGTACGGCAGATACGTGGCACACTGCACGGAATTAATTCAGTTCGAACAACTTCGCCAAAAAAATAATAAAAACTAGCCGCTGTTGGTAACATTTTGCTCACCGATTAGAAAAAAAAAAGAAAAAAAAAAAGGGCCACTTTTGGCAGAATGGATAATAACAAGGTTGGCTACATTGAGTCTCGGCTTGGATGACTGTTTCGCGACACCAGCGAAGACACTGCGGTGCTTTCGCCGCTGCATGGCCTTTTATGCAGGCGGGAACCATTAAGATTTGGCGCGGGCACCCTAACAGGAACAAAATTGCCCGTGTAAACAAAAATAATAATACAATTCTGGATTTGAACTTTGATAATATGCGCTGAAACCGAATTCTTACACGCTAGCCGGCCAGCTCGCGCGCTTTCCTCCCACTGAAAGCGCTGTTTGTTTTCTTCTCTTATGAACGCAGGGATGTTCGCTCAGCACATCCAATATGCCTTGTGCCAGCGCCCATCTAGCGCTCAACACTGCCTTTTGTATACCTGTTTCCTAGCGCTCAGCTTCACCACAACGCCTCGCGATGCCTGTGTTTACCTTTTACCGGAGGACTATAGGCGCGTCTTAGCCGCTCATAGTGAAGCAGTATTCGTTGCACGGACTTCCCAATCCATTTTCGCGCATGTTTTGAGTTTTTGAAGAAACGGACGACCCGGAATACATCGAATGCGCCCCGTCTTCTCGCAGGAAGCCGTGGGTGAATCCGCCGGCCGCGCCCACTCGATTCCTGAGTGTAAAGTCTCGTCGGGCCGGCCATAATGGCAGTCCTTTTTTCTAGTTTCGGTTTGGAAAAAAGCAACTTTTGACCTTCGTTTACAATGAAGCGACGCATATTTCGGCCTCCAAATATTCCATGTAGCACCTTTTCAAGTTATACTATCAGAAAAGTGTGCATTTAAGAGCCGGAAATTTCGTTGCAGTTGGCCTTTAAGCATTTATTCCGCGATTCCCACTTCGGAGTTCATGCAACATTTTTTTCCTGCTTGGTTGAAATCTGCGGTTTTCGTTACTTGCGCGGCAATTTTAACTCAGATTGCGTTGGTTGGAGCAGGTAAATCTACAGTGTCCTTGTCCTTCGTCAATGTCTCCGTCGCCAAGGTACAGTGCACTTTATCTAGCCACTTGCAAGCTCCAGTCAAAGTATTTTACGCTGTGTAGTGTACGGGGCCCTGTGTCGCCCCCCCCCCCCCCCCCCCCTCACACCGCGTTGTCGTATACCAGTCATTCATGCACCATGCGCACCCGTAGTTGGGCTCATTTTTAATACATCCGGAGAGTTGTATAGCTAAGGCAATAAAGATAACTTTCCACGTAAGTTGTTTTTTTTTGTATAATTAGCAGAGCAGCAATTCTAATGGGACCACCGTCTGGTGCTGTGTTACGAATATCATTGCTTAGTGAAAGTACGGTTGTAAATAAATGGATATATTAGCACGTTAACACATTATTATGGCGCGGCTACGCTTAGAAACATTGCTAAATGTGGTTAGCGAACGAAATGCCGATTCAGCTGCATTCCAAAGGTGCACCCTGATCATCGCCGTGTGGAACCCCTTCATAGCCGTGTGGAACGCAAGGAAGTACTGAGAGCCTTCAAAGGTTCGTGACAAATATTTCGTGGAAGCGGGTATACAACGGCCGTGGAACCTTTTTGTGTGAGACACCTGGGCCGGGCACGCGAGGCCTATCTACTTCATCCGTGCTGCGCTTTTCAGCACGCCATACTTTCAAGGCGCCGACATTGCGTGGGGCCTTTTGTTCGCCAAGCACTGCGTCCAAAGACTGGCGAAGTTCGCCTCCTGGTCCGCGGGCCTTCAAAAGCGAGGCAGAAAAGTACTCTGAGGAGGGCTCCCATCCTCTTCGTTGAGATGGCGCCGGGCTCGTTAACGCTTGACTTGCCACGGGCCGTAAAATCCTTCACGCGCTACTTTTTGTTCGTGGCCGGTGAAGGGAAAAGGGCCGCTCCTGGAAGCAGGGGCCGATGTGGACACGCTCACTGCGCGGCTCTGAACTTTAACGACGACTTTCGGAGGCTTTACGACCTTGCGGGAGCGCGCGCGAGTGCGTGTGTGTACGTTCGCGGGGCATAACTATATTTGGAAATGAGGGGTGGTTGCATGGGAAAATATCATCGGGGTTTGTTTTTCCCCTGCCTTGTGTAACAGCGCGGCTATTTCTTCCCGTCCATACGTCGGGGCGTTGACATCCACATGCGTGGCGGGGGGGATGAAAGCTCT
The DNA here is from genome assembly GCF_048455015.1 of Haemaphysalis longicornis. Classification (NCBI taxonomy): domain Eukaryota; kingdom Metazoa; phylum Arthropoda; class Arachnida; order Ixodida; family Ixodidae; genus Haemaphysalis; species Haemaphysalis longicornis. Next base: position 32,245,506 of record NW_027526460.1, read on the forward strand.
CCCGGCGGTCTAGACGGCCCCTGGATAGGCCTCGCGGCGGTGATGACGTGTGCAAGCACCGCGATGCGGGGCCCGTAATGTCTTTCAAAATGGCCAACCTCTTGCAGCAGTCGTGGCTTCCGTGCGCGCAAGCCAGCTACTCAATATGTGAAACTTAGGAACCTCCCTTTAATTTTAGTTGGGGCGTCTGAGAACAAGGCGTTAGCAAAAATAGCATTCCACTTGCGTTAACCACCGTTCGAACTCAAATGTAATTTTCTCGTCTTCATATCGACGTCAACCTTACGAACGGTGCTCACGACGGCTTATGTATGCCAGCTTTATCATGAGTTAGACGCTCAAGGAGTTAGCTCAATCTTATATCAAACTCGACGGGTCCTCAACATCATTAACACAAATCAGTTATTTGCTAGCCTCAAGCGAATGAAAAAGTTTCTTGAAATGCGCCATTTGTATCTTCCGTGCGAAAGGGACCCGCTAGCTAGTTACATCAAGCGGTAGCATTTTACAGACCGTTAGGTGGCAATCACTTACGCATTGAGACAAGTATGTATGAACTAGATATACTTTGCGCACCTTGTCGCCTTGTTCCGTTGGCGCGGAAATATTATTTGATAGCGCAAAACTTGTGTAGTGTGGCGCCCCCCCCCCCCCCCCCCTACTCTTTCAAACCCTCACCGGACAATAAAAGTATAAACTTGTTCCATGACGAGAACCTTTTGAGGTTACGAACAGCCTTTGGCGAGCATCTTTGAGGGTGTCTTGAATAGCGTAGGGTGTTTGCAAAAAAAGGAAATAGTGCCTATGCAGAAAAAATATTACGAGAGATGCTTAATATTGTCGCGAAGCCGAGGTCTCTTGATGTTGTTCGTTCGGTTTTTGCGTTCTGTGCCCGCAGCCAGGGCTCTTCCTCCAAAGTGTTGTGTGTAAAAGCGCTTCGGACGCGGCTGGGCCCTGGCCCTTTTTTCTGAGAAACGACTCCGGCGCGTGTGTCTGCCCGTCGGCCGACCGGGAGACGACGGCTGTTGGGGGAAGCGAACCCTCGCCTCGGCTTATGTTACCGCACGCACTGGCGTCTCCGACCCCCCGTTACGCGCCTACGCGGGCCGCTGTGTTCTTCCGACGACCTTCCCTTTTCCCCTGTTTACTTTAGTGCGTTTTGTCTAACTACTTGCTCTACGCCCGTAAATTCTCCAAGCGCGCGTTTTCGAGTCGAAACCTTGTGTCTGTGTTTTTGGTCCTTTTCACTTTGGCGGGGACATGTCTGATTGGAGCTTAGAAGCGTCTTCCTGATTGGCTGCGGGTGTGCCTAAGACTTGCTCTCGATAGTCCGCACACGCTAGGATGCGCTTTTTCCCCCAATGCGTCCCCCCAAAGCAAATATAACGCGGCCCCTCTGGCGATTGAGAGCGGGCAACACCAGGAGAGCCGCTTGCTGCCGATCGTCGGGGCCAGACGCCGGGAGCCCTTCGCCCGCCAACCATGTTTCGTTAAGTACTCTGAATCTTTTGACTGCCTTTTTCATCTATGTAATAAGTGTAATTGTTTCAAGTTTGTATGTGCTAAATGTCATCAATGTCATCCGTAAAGTAAACAAGTTAATCTTTAAAACCTCTGCAACGTTTCGACTTTTCCTTCCGATCTTCATGCTACAGTAGCGGCAGTATGTAACTAAAATACTACGTTACAATATTTCCTAAGAATGTGAAGTTGAAAGCCCACTTGCACCTTCTGTCGGTGGGCTGTTGAACCTTCTTTTGAAATTTCGTGTTGCTCTGGCCGAGCCACGGATGCCGCAGCTTTATACGCAGCCGCTTCCTCCTTATGGCGATTACGACGGACGGCATATTGAGCTGCTTTCGCCTCTTCCCTGCAAGCGCCTAGGGCCTGGTGCGACGTCACCCATAGCGATGTGGAATGAAACTCCGAGCCTATGCGGCGTCAGATGCAAGGCGCGTCCAGAGAATTGTACGGCGCGCTCCGATTTTCTATCCTGTGTTCTCTACTTCACAAAGCGACCTTGAAATATAGAGAGCGAGGATTTCGCCTTAAAAACTGGTTCGATTGTGGTTGCAAGGCTGCTCCCACGTTGAAAGATATGTTTCTCTAAACGGGGTTCAGTCTTGTGGTTATTGTTTTTTTCTGCCTAGAAATGAGCAAGAAGAAGAAGAAGAAGAAGAAGAAGAAGAAGAAGAAGAAGAAGAAGAAGAAGAAGAATAATAGCATACAACAACAACAACACAACAGCAGAAGCAACAACAACAACAACCAAAACCACAACCACAAGCACCACCACCACCACAACAACAACTGGGATGAAGATGGCAAACAGGGTTCGACGACTGCAGCCTGGCAGTAAAACCCAATCCGGCATATATCACGTTGAACTGACCTTAACTTATTGTGAGTGGAGCCTATTTCGGTGATGGTTGCTTACGAGTAGCAATGGTCGTGCGTGCCACTTCGAGTTCACGCCGACACAGGGCGCTGCAATTGGAAACATTGGTTTTTGGGAAAGGCGCGTAATTAACCTTCAGTGTTATTCAATGCCATTGGCACTTGATCACCTTACTCAGTAAAACGTGTTGTCGTGAGGCATCTCGGTATCGGTTACATTTTTTATTTATTTATTTAACGATACTGCAGGCCAGTATTTTGGCCCTGGCAGGAGGGGCTACACAGTATACATACAATATAATGAAGATTAGTAACAACAATCAAGACAACACGAAGACTATAGCAACGTTCAACCATCAAAATTTACAATGTGGGACTCAAGCTCTTTCATAAATTTTTCTTCAGCTTGTCATTCTCCGGGTCATTATTTATTTTGCGGAGTTCGCCGTGCGTCATAAAAGTAAGCGAATCGAGTATCAGCAAGGGCTCCTGACTGGCGAAGGATTAAGTCGGACTGTTGGTGAGGCTACCGATCTCGAAACGTGCACCCGGCTGGGCGTCGACGGTAAGATCCACACAGCAGCACGTATTTGTGACAGCGCCAGCCCACTTAAGGCCGACCTCCATGCAGCGAAATGTCGGCGAAAAGGCGGGGAACGTCGCCCGGCGGCGGCCGCTCTGCCGCCGGCGTCGAAAATACGGCTGTTCGCCGGCGATCTACGCGAGCTAGATGTCGAACGCGCGGCGGCGAACGCGACCGGAAGCGGCAAACTGCATTTTGAGGCCGCAGCCAATCACAGCCTCGTACTTCGTTGTACTTCCTGTCCTGTCTTCCGTCGGCGGCGTTCGCCGTGTCACGTTGCATGGAGGTTGGGTGGACGAAAACTGAGCGGCGCGTCAAACCACGGCGTCCGCCGCGCCAAGTTCGCCGAGAAACTTCGCTGCATGGAGGTCGGCCTTTACAGCGGCAACTCCTCCGCTGTCTCTTGCGCTAGACAGATCGGTTAAAGCACGAATCAACGAATCAACTCGGGGAGTCATAATCAGTACTGCTTTCTGGTAAGGCTGTTGTAGATTACAGCCCACAGAAGCCCTACGTCTCGAGGGGAACCAAGAAAGAACGCATATTCGTAAACAGCCCTCAGCGGGCAAATACTCTTAAAATTTACCATCACTCGCGTGCCCTCGACATCAGCGGAAGGACGCGTTGCTTTTCTTGTCCATCCTTCGGTGCTTTCCCTCCCTTGTTAAATGGAATCAGAAGAGCGCCGAAGAAGCAGCCTCTCAAGCCCCGGCGGCGCCTACGCAAGCGTGGCTCCAAGTGCAGCAACTGCACGCGCGGCGCACTGGGCGCGGCGCTGTAAAGGGGCCCCCTTCTTCTCCTCCGCCCTGTTCGGCGCGACGTAGTTCGATTCCGGCGCCGCCGTCCTATCTTTATGGGGTCGTAACTCTTTCGAGCGGTTCGCGTCTACGCGAAAAAGCACGAGCTCTGGCGGCGGCAACAGCGCGCGCTGCGGTTCCGTTTGTTCCCCTCCTTTCCGCGGCTCGAAAGCGGGTCTCGGAGTGGCTCAGGTGCGATCACGAAGAACGCGGCCCTGGGGCCTGTGTCTGCTCGGGTCCGACGCGGACTACGGTATGCACCGTTGTCGGCCTCGCCGCTCCTTCGGCGAAGCTTTATGGCCGGCAGCGGGTTGCAGGATTGTTAAAGGGGCCGTGAAGACAACGCGCATCCTTGTTTTATTTCCAATAACAAAACTCTGATAACTCCCCGACCACGTTCCGAACCAGTAGGACTGCTGCTTACCTTCCCCCTCCGCAAAAAGAAAAAAAGAAGGATGCTCACACTAACGCGTAATCCTTGAAGGTAGCGAAGCTGTACGCAGCCATCACGATCATCAAGTCCCCGATTGCAGCCGATTTGCTTCTTATTTGCTACCGCAACGACCTTACTCCATCATCGTTGCTATAAGTGTGAGCTTCTTTCATTTTTTTTGAAGTGATAATAGATGGACATCAGCTTGGAGGGGCGTGCGCTATGACGCGTATTTTTCGTTCCGAGCAAGTGTTGCCACGATTGCGGCGAATGCTGGAATTGTTTTTTTTTTTTTTTGCCCAATCTTGGTCATTCTCCCTAAGTGGGTATAATTGGTTTGACAAACGTGCCCCGGGGACGACGCTGGGCGGTCGCCGAGAGGCACGCACACACGAGCACTCGGCAATTTCTTGGAATTTTTAACTGCGGACGCGAAAAATTACATTTGCTAAACAGCTTCGCTGTTAAGAAGAAAAAATATTTGGGGGGTCGCCTAAGCTTTCTGTTGTGATATGTGTTATATAACTTTTTGTTGAGTTGTGAAATCATACGTGTACGTGGGTATGTTTCCGCCGCTTGTAATTGGAACAGGGAATCGGCCATGTGCTTTTCACAGCTGCTATCTTCGTCCCAGCCGATCCCCCCTGAGTGGGCATGTGATAATTGGGGATGATATGTTGACGTCGCAGGCAAATGCGAAGTGATGATTGGTCGTCCGCTCTTACGGCAGCCGTCATGGTTATTTACCAATCCCTGTGAGTTTGTGTGTGAGAATTACCGGTTCATACGTTGATGCTGCGGATAAACGCGAATTTGTGAACCGGCCACAAGCTTCTGACGGCTGCTGCCATCGTAACTGCCCCCCCCCCCCTGGAGTGGGTATGTTCAGAGTCATCCAAAGAGGTACACTACTATGTTCTTTAGTCTGCATTCACACTTTAACGTTTTGTGCCCTAAGGTTGAGCCTAATAATGCGACAATCAATGTCAAAATGGTTGTCGCGTAAAGCTGCGGGCACCGGTTGACAATGTTAGACCTCGAAGCGTGGCGTCAGGCCTAGCTCCGGGCCTTCGCATACCCAGTGGAGACGCCAGGCCGCCGTGTGCTCCCGTTCGCAACCATGACACGCCGCCGCCAATGGGGACTTCGGGTTGGAACATACCCGCTTTCGCTATAAATAATTTTTTTTGTTAAAGGCTTCTGGATACACGCACCCGTTGGGAATTCTGATGACGAGTCCTCACCACGGGAATCTCCAAGCATTCTATTTTTTGGGGGCGAAGCCCTTTGGGGGTTGGGCTGTCGTCGTCTTCGTAATCGTCGTTCGTCTCCTGTAGTCATACTAAAACACTAGAAAACTCGTTTACGCTTCGACCTAGAGCTTCGTGCTTCAATGACAAGAGACTTTTACAGCAAAGCTGTACACGGTGGTGGGAAGATAATTGGAGCACTTTAAATTTTTTTCCTGAGCGAACCGCCGCCCTGTTCGCGCGCAAACTTCACATGAAAGTGGCATTTTGTGGTTTATTTTGTTTGACACCAGGAACAACGACAGTACTTACCTGGTTATTCTGAAACTAAATAAAAACGATTTTCGCCTATGGGAAAATGGCGGCTTATTTGGACGTGCGAGCCAGTGCAAGTTGAGCTTGGAACGACGGCGCCACCTGAGGAATTCAGAGCAAACGCACGTTTGGGATTCACGGTAGGAAGGAGCCAAATGAGCTAGAAGACGATCAGAAAACCTGCTTTCACATTTTCTGATCGTCTGCTACACCATTTTTCTCCTTCCTACCGTGAATTCCAAACGTGCGTTTGCTCTGAATTCCTCAGGTGGCGCCGTCGTTCCAAGCTCAACTTGCACTGGCTCGCACGTCCAAATCAGCCGCCATTTTTCCATAGGCGAAAATCTTTTTTACTTTTTACTTTTTACTTGTTACTAGTCGGCTGCATCATATGATGCATATGATGCATATGATGCATATGATGCATATGCATATGATGCAGGCGGATGCATCATATTGCATCATAAGTATATGCATCATATGCATCATAAGTATATCTTGCTAAACGCTGGATAGCGTTAGCACCCGGCAGCGGCTCCCCCCCATAACATGGATTAGAGAAGCGGAAAAAAAACCCACCAACAACAAAATAACAACATAGCTTAGCATGCTAGCGTAGTCTTCGTCCTCTGTGGCGGAAAAGACGGCAGTTTTTCCAATGTCTTGCCTTCGTGACAACAGGGCGTTCCGCTTTTCCGAAGGCTAAAAGTGTTTCAAAAGGGTTAGCCTCGTAGTATAGCATCAATCAGACAAAAAAGGTTTCTTTCTGTGCGATTCCAATCCTAACTTGTGTGGATGCGGAGTGGTCTGTGAAATATGACGTGATTTTATGTATACTTCTGTTGTGTGATGTCACGGCACCTGTGTCCACCAACTGCTAGCACTCTCTGCTCGCGTGTCAGTCGGTAGAGTCTCCGCTTGGTGATTACTTAGCCCCTGTTTTGAATGCGGCCATGGAATGTTACTGACAACATGTGATCTTACAATGTATTTGTGTGTGATGTACGATGTGATGATGACCATGAAAATGCGTGTATGAAGTTTCGTGCCGCGCTAAAATCAAAGTGGTATCACGAAGCAGAGCAGAATATCTTGTTAAAAGTTCTGTCAGTGCTGTATGGTGGCCACCTGGATGGTTTCAATGACCGCTAATGTTGTTTACCTTGGCCTTATCACCAGCCGATTCTAAAGGCTAAACCACTCAAGGAATCTTGTCTCTCAGTCTTCAATGCTTGAAGTGTCCCACTTTCGCCGCTACTAAAATGCTATTTATAAAATGCGGTGTTGCTTTCACACTTTGATACCACAAACCTGATACTGCCTTTTAAAAAATGTCTTTTCTGCAATGGGTTTGTGTATAAAAATGAAGCCGACCTTGTGACGGGGAAGATGTGTATATAGCAATGAAGGCGTGCATCACTCCAGAGAGAGAGAGAGAGAGAGAGAGAGAGAGAGAGAGAGAGAGAGAGAGAGAGAGAGAGAGAGAGAGAGGTGGGGAGGAGAGAGAAACTGTTTTATTAGCAAAAAATTGAGGAGTAGTGTTCTCATTTCAGGGCCTCATTTCTGCTACCATCTGCGACAGCCCTCTCCCCCAATCGAAGCTGGTCGTCGAACTGCAACTGGACAGCACGCCCTCTCTCCCGCTGTTCATGACATGTATGATGAATTTTGTCTACATTGAGCTTTTTTTTGGCTCCCCTACACCTCATGGTACAGCGTGCTAGGTTCGCTGCAAAACTGACACAGAGCGGAGTACGTTTATCCAGAATGTCGATTTCGCGGGGGGTGGGGGGTGTCGAAATCCTTTTGGGAGTGTATAAATTCCTGGACGCCCCGGGGCGCTTGTGATTGTGGAATATTTTTTGGGAGGTGTCGAAATCCTCCTGGGGATGGCAGGGGTGTTGGGGGGGGGGGGGGGGTGTTAGCAGTAGCGGTCCCAGAGATTGGTTTTTTTTTTTTTGGGGGGGGGGGGGGGGGCGAATAAAAAACCGCTCCCTTCCTTGCGCCAGTTCTGCAAAGGAGGTGATAACCATGCAGGCGTGCGAGTGTATGCGGTATGACCCGCTTGCGCACAAATCACTTAGCGACGCATTGGCGGTGCAACGGCTGGCTCGAACCTGCATTTCTGACGGTTGGACACGTTTGCGGACTCGCAGAAGTGGGATTTAACTTCGCGCAAGTGGAATGCTTAAAAAAACTAAAAATAAGAAGCTAAGGACCTCTTTGGACCGCCACTGGGTGTTAGAGGAGTGTGTATAAATCCCTGCTGGGCAGCATACATTACGAGCAATATCCTCGGGGGGAGTATATTACGTGCAATTTCGTTGGGGTGAGAAACGTACTTATTTGCTTAAGGTCTAAACAGGTATTCATTAGAAGGTGGTTGGGCTCATCCTACCTTGCAACCAGACTTTTCATATTGCCTTTAAAAAGCTGCCTTCCCAGCAGTGAATTTGTATATTGTAACAAGGCCGACTACCAAGGGGCTTAGCGTATTGCGCTTCGTACGGATACACGGGGTTTTATGGTGGTGTTTATTATAACTCCGCAGGGCCTTCCTACTTTTCTAACAGACTTCCTATGTGTCGCCTGGGAAATGCCTTACCAGCAATGCATATGTGCAGTAGTGAAGCCGACCTTAAAGGGGTTGAGTTTGTAGCAGAGTGCCTTAGCGTTTAATAGACAATGTCCGCTTGGAAGTCGCTGCAATTTTTTTTCTTTTCTCGAGCCAACTTCGTATCCACCATCCTTCTTTTCGGCCTCTGTGGAATGTGCGACAGACGCACAGTCATGTATGTGTAAACTCCCCGCGAGATAATCGCACGGGGCATATACGAACTATGCTTACTTATCGAAGAGAGGTATATAGCGACCTGACAAAATAATTTGCGGATATTGTTTTCTGCTCGTTTTGTGTGTTTTGGAGGGCAAAAATTAATTTTCGAACAGACTCTGAAACCTCCATTTAAGAAGTAACTCGTATTTGACAAATGTACGTCATTTTTTAATTTTTATTGTTCAAGCCACCGATCTCTGAATTGCTATTACAGAAAATGGTTTGCAGAGACCGCGGGTAAACACGTCTTCTGCTAAGGCTGTAGACTAGGATATATAGACACACAGAAGTGTACAGCAAGCAAGAAATTTGCCTCAAATCTCGGCAGGCGTATGTGTCACGGGGGACAGAGCAGGTCGACCGTCTCACCGACGGTTAAAAAAACAAAAAGGAAGAAAAAGCGCCGAGAACCCATCCGCGCCGTGCTTTACGATCGCCCAACGCCTTTAAGGGACGAGCAAACACCTTCCATTTCCTGGCAGGGCACGTTCCCAGTTCTCGCCAAATCACCTACTGACGACGCGAGGCGCCACAGCAGCCCGCGCAGAAAGCGCACGCCAGTAAATATACGGAGCCTGGACGCCAGGCGGCGGCTGGTAGCTCTCCGCCAAGACGCCGCCGTTGCCCACGTCGCCCTGCTAATGGCAGTCGTCAGCCGCCAGCCGAGTGACGGAGTAGAAGCCGGCAGGGAAGGTGCTTAGGAAAAATGGAGCTCCAGGCTCTCCGCAAGCCTGGGTTCATCTCCTTTTACAGCGCACCTGCTTTGGTGCGCTTGCCCTCCAAATGTCCCATTCGCTTGCATGGTTACCTTTCATAGGTGCCGCCGATGTTCTCTTGACGCCGCCGAGAGACGTCTTTTCTCGGCCGCGTAATGGAGGCCCATCTTCGGCTGCCTCCTCACTGACTGGCGCCTGATTGATCGGTACCCGTGCGCACTCCCCGTCTCTTTATTGTGCTGTTGCGTGCGTGAGAAAAGGAAACAAAAGAGTCTTCCCATGCACTTCCGGCGTGGCGGCATTAACGCGAACCAATATCGCTTTCTAATCATTCAGTTCTCTCTGCGAGTCGTAGTAATAATCAGCGTCGCTGATTTTCGCTTTCTCAACACAATACGTTTTTGTTTACAGATGCGATAGCATTTCTACCATCGCTTGTGCCTCTCGGCACCAGTTCCCTTACGCAGAAGATTTCTATCTTAGTTTCTAGGCTGCCATATGACTCTGGTGTCTTGGCACTGCGTCCCTTCGTAGACATTTTGTGTGTTGCTTGATAACAGATTGAAGCGCTTAAAGCGGGAATCCTTCGTCATGAGATGAGTACTAGAAAGAAGAATGCACAAGGAGGTGTCCATTGCATACCCACTGTGGTGGCGGAGTGGCGAAGGCGTTGTGTTATTCTGCCCAAGGACGCGCGTTCGATCTCGGCCATGGCGGCCCCTTTTGCGATTAAGGCAAAAAAAAAAAAAAAAAAAAAGGAAAACACCGCTCTGTCAAGATTCAGGCTCGCGTTGAAGATCACCAACAAGTCGATATCATCGTGGATCTCTGCACTACGACGCGTCTCATAGGACAGGGGTAGCTTCGGCATGCTAAACTGCCAAATTTCGAAGGGGTCCTATTGCACATTCAACGAGTAATTCCCGGTACAAACAGTTTTTCGCTAGAAATTACACTGTGGCTGCGGAGCAAAGTAAACTGATTATTGCGGTTGTAATAGGTCACGCCTACATGTGCTACACGGTAACGTTTAATTGACAATTTAATGCTCAGTTGCGCGTCCTACTTATTTACAATAGGACACTCGCTCGACAATTGGTTCAATGGTCTTCGAAGGCTGTGTAATGGCCGCGTATACAGGTACTAGAGACTAATTACTGCGCAAAAAAAAGTGGAGGTTGAGGGGGTCTAGGACAGAATAAAATAGGCATAACAAACGTAACCTTATAACTTTGTATGAAAATACGAAGGTGTACTTTCAAAAAACTTTCCACACTGTGACTTCATAACTTTTGCTGGCGCAGTCTTGCCATTGGCCAGCGTAAGTGGCGGGGCGCTAATGCACGGGCCCTCGCACCTCGCCATGCGAGAATCATCAACTATCTCTCCCTACGCCGTGTGTCACTAAAACGTGACAAAAATTGCTGCGGTCTTAAGGAGACCGTGATGTGAGCCTACCACTCTGCTTCCTCCAAATGATCGCATGCCAATAACAGGTATGCCCCGTTCAACGCAAACTGTATTTATTTAGTCTAAATAATACGTGAAAGAAAAGCAAGGGTGGTGGCCTTTCAAAGCCTCTCCTGTACTTGGAACCGCATTCTGAAAGTTACCGTGTCAGCTCTCGTTCGCTATACGCCGACGTATGAAATTGTAGGCACCAGGGTAGATGTAAAAAGTAGATTATGAATATCGTTCCTAAATTTCGTAGCGTTTCTTCATAGAGAAATAAAAAAACCCTAAAACCTTCACCCCTGGTTAATTGTCGTCAATACGCGCGCAGGGTAGCTATGCGTGTGGCTTCATGGGGTTATTCCCTATTTTGGGATCGTACAACACAGGGTAAGATCACCAGGATCAGAATCAGATGGGAGGAGGATATATGTGGAAAAATATCATGTTGATGCGCAGCACGACTAAAGTGCAAATAGCGCTGCATGTATGCTAAATTTGCAGCACTGCTTCACAAGGAAGTCAGTGACGAGAGGCGAAAAGTCGTTAAAAAATCTCGGATGGTTCAGCGCTACAGTTGAAAAATTCTACGGTACAATACTGCTGCAGCGATCCCATCTTCTGAATCAAATGCCCACCGCAGGTTGCAACTGTATCTGCAGTATCCTGTAGCATTGCACGAACCTCTTTTCCACGGCCCATAAACCACTCATGGTCACGGTCCGGCACGTTCAAAACGACTTTAAAGTTTGCCGCTTCTTCTAGCTTCCCAAGACCACAACAGTTCACCAGGTCCAGAAGGCCGCCGCACTGCCGGAATCCCACTTTTGCTCATCAAATCGCTCCATTTTTCGCCGAGGTGCTCTTTCATTTGTGCGTACAATGCATCGTGACGTCGACCGATAGACAAGCAGGGGTCTACCACTGAGCATCCGCGCAAAGGGGGTTTGACGGTAGCCGGAATGCGGACTAGAAGTGGGGGAACAGGGAAAGAATGGCTCGTCAGTATTTCTGTGGATAGGAGGGGGTAGACGAGAAAGCGATACACCGTGCAGCGGGAATCCTTTCGGCGGCGACGGTCGAGGCGTTTATCACTGAGACTCGCCGCAATGCGGGCGTGTCTTTACCGCGAGGATGAGGACGGCGGGCTGCCCGCCGCAACCACAGGGACCGGCGCTGTCCCTCCTGCTGTTCTTTCTTTCCGCCTGGTGCCAACGTCCACATAATCATCCTCTGTGGCGGCGGCTCTCCGGCCTCGGTGCCTCCTCCGCGGCTGCCTGGCGTCTTCTTACGCGTCTCCGCAGGCACGCAGGTTGCAGGCGCAACCTGCCCCGTCCGGAGAGTTGCGCCGTAATGATGGTCTTCGCTGGGTTTGTTGTTGCCGCTCGTGGCTTCGTTTGCTTTAGCGAGGAGTGTCTGCGCTCCTCTAACTGTGGTGGAGGCGGCTAGATGGGAAGAACTGTGAGCGGGGTGGTGACAAAGAGGAGAGGGAAACAGGGAGAGGGGACGGAGGGAGGTATGCTCATTTCGCCGAACCCGCAGTGCCATCCTTGCAGCAGCAGACGTGTCCGCCGGCTTGCAGGTGGTTATTTACGGGGAATTTTTTTCTCTATGCGCGTTTTTGCAAGTCTGCCCAGCCTAGCCTCACACTCCCCTCGATGGGAGGGGAGAATGGCCAGTACGAGAGGGTTCGGGAGAAGGGGGCAGTTGCGTAAGAGGCGTTTTACTTTCCTTTTTTTCTTCCTCTACCCGAGCGGCCGCAGTGCCTTTCTCGTTTGATGTTTGAGACAGCGAAGACAGGCCCTTAGATCCGCGCGGGCCTGTTAAGGATGCGTGACTGCCTGTTTTTTATTCTCTCTCTCTTCTCTGACTCGCCTGGTTGTTCCGTGTGGCGGGATGTGTGAAGCTGGCAACTCTGTGAGAGAGGAAGTCCGAGGGCTTCTCGGAGTTTATTATTCTGTTGTTACTTTTCTTTTATCTCGTTCACTGCTTGTGGCTGGCAGTTTAGAGCGGTCGCCTGGCAGCGGCGAGAAGAGAAGAGCGTTCTGGATGAGCGCGCCGTGAGCTCGCACGCTCACAGCAGGCGCGCGCACACACACACAGAGAACCGCTGTCCGCCGGCGTGATGTTTCCGCAGCCCGCATTTTCGCGCCTTTTGGCGACGAAGCTGCGGGAGCCGAGAGAAGAACTAGGTGTGTGCAGCTCTGCGTGACGCTGATGGAGTGACGGTGGACACTGGGAAATGAAACGAGCCGTGTGTGTGTGGTTGGAAGCGCGGTGTGAGGGGGGTGCTCTTCGTGCGCTGTGTGTGTGTGTGTGTGTGTGTGTGTGTGTGTGTGTGTGTGTGTGTGTGTGTGTGTGTGTGTGTGTGTGTGTGTGTGTGTGTGTGTGTGTGTGTGTGTGTGTGTGTGTGTTTTATTCGTGTGTTTTGTGCTTGTGTAGGCGTTAACGTCATGGCTACGCCACCCAAGATATCGAGACCTCCTTGAAGGGACCCTGCAACACTTTTTTCAACTTTTTTTTGAAACCCTAAATGGTTTCAGAACGTTGTCACCTTATACACCCAGTACTTAGATTAGGGGGTCGCAAAGTACCTCAGCCAAAAATTACTGGTCTATACCTATCACATAACTTAGAAACTCGCTCAAAAGATTTTTCTCTCTTTCCAGGTCTTGACGTTCTTCGGCGGCCCCAATTACGTCACTGAGGCCATGTAGCGGCTGTTGGCTGGTTTTCCTTCAGTTGCAGCAGTGAACGCTTTTCGATAGAAACTTTAAAAATAAAGCCACAAAAACAAAGCAGAAACGGAAGGCGTGTCTGATGCGACGAGCAAATCACGCAGTGCCGCTCCGTGCGGGCGATAACTGTAGCTTTCGCAGTGCTTCCAGATGCGAAGGAACGAGTGAAAGGGTTTATCGAACGTGTCGCAGGGTCCCTTTCAATTAGGCTAAATAAATTTTTGTTTTAACTGAAAGATCACACACTTCCTGGCTCCCTCACTCGTTTTGTTCGACGACCAATGATAGATTGGTCGCTGAGAAATAGATAACAAAACTAACATTTGTCTCTTTTGTTTTCCCTTCTTTTTTTCGGGACCTTTCAGAGTGCGTCACAAAGTACCCAGGGCAAGTAGGGGCCATATTTTCGACTTCATTCCGTCGTCGCAATCTCTCTGAGCGCCTGCTCTCGTTGGCTTTCACATTCGTCTCAAGGATTTGAAACCAATCCGAAAGAGGTAATTTTTTATGCATTCTCGCTGTGGTTACAGTGATTGATTGATTGTAGGGTTTAACGCGACGACACAACGCAGGCGATGACGCGCGCCGTAGTGGAGGGCTCCGGATTAATTTTGACCACCTCGAGATCTTTAACATGCGCCGAAATCTCGTACACACGGGCGTTTTTGCTTTTTGCCTGCACCAGAAAAGCGGCCGCCGCGGCCGCGAATCGAACCCGCGACCTTGTGCTCAGCAGCGCAACGCCTTAGACTGAGCCGCCGCGGCGGGTGGTTACAGTGACGCCTAGGCAAGGTTTGCTACAGGCGGTACTCGAAAACCCCGTGAATCTTTGTATGGTGGTGCAACCTCCTGGTAGCCAGTTTAGAAAATACACGCGCAATTCCTGAATGAAGTTGTCGATCGTCTGGTTTCAAGCCTATCGCGCTAATAAGTATGATTTTGTCACTGGATGTTGCGTGTATATGTGCTAGTGGTAAGTAGGTATACGGTATGCCGCGTTCAATCGAACCCATGCATCTTTTGATTGTTCTTGTACCCAAGGCGAAACATGTCAACGGAATCGAAGCTCAAACGCAGCCTACCGCCTAGGCTGAGGCTTCCTATGTATGTATGTATTTATTGTTCATTGGAAAAGGAAGATCCACCAACAGGCGTAAATTGTCTCGCCTAGGGAGCGGACACCGGAACGCCTGCTGGTGTAGGGGGGGGGAGGGACAGGGAGGAAAGAATACATAGGGATATGAGGATAGGGGAGAAGGTTGACATTTTAATGTATATGCGTTTTCTAGCTGAGGTTTCTGTCAATTAAAAAGCGCAGGTCGAGCTTGTATGCGCATACATTTACTTTACATTTACACGTCCCTGTTGCTTCAGTGTGATTTAGAGAAATGCTTTGAGAAGCCGTACCAATCCCGCGCTTCACTCTCCAACATTCGTGATGTCACAAAATATAGGGAAGAAAAGCTATGGTGCAGTGATACCTTTTTTTTTTACGCTTTTGGCGTTTCTGCATTTCATTCGTGTATTGGTATTCACAACCTCTAATCTACCGGTATAGCCCAACCTACGTTTTCACGGCTTTACCGACTTCTGTAATCACAGGGTAAGTCCTACCCAGGGGAAGTCGTAAGGAAAGTCCTTTTTAGGACCGTGACATGTGGCGCCACAATCTGAGACCCCTATAGCACTAGAATACCGGTAATTTAGCGAAGATAGCATGGATTTTTTTCGGATGGGGGGGGGGGGGGGAGGGCGAAGCTCCTCAGGGGCTGGGGCTGTTGGTGTCTCCTGTCGTCGTCGTCATCGTCGTAATCGTCGTCTCATGTAGTCACGGTACTAAAATACCGTTAAACTCGTTTACGGCTCGCGCTTGAACGTAACGCGTACTAAAAAAAACACCGGGACACTCGTTTACACCTGGAGCTAGAGAGCTTCATGCTTTAAAGACAAGGGAATTTTACAACAAAGCTGTATACCTCTACGCCCTAACGGTTTCATCTCCGTGTGCAAAACGCCAAGGCACCAAGAATACACTTATACACTGCATGCTCCGCCCCACCCCAGGTTTTACGTTAGTGAAGATGGTGGCCCGGGGATGTTTGCACTGCGGCACAGGCATTGGCTCATCTACCACCTCCATGATTCTACGTGAGCAGCTATTACAGCACAGGAAGAATATGTTGGCAGATAAGGACGGCGCGGAAGTAAGCGCTTCAAATAAGATAATCAATCTCCATCTGGACATTCGCTTTCTCATTCGTTGTCTCGTTTCATCAACTGCTTCTTGGTCTGTCAAACCATTATAAACATTTGAAGCTACATACACGAGGATAGAGGCCTTTTATACTAGAAGGTCATTTAAAATACGTATTAGGGGCCGGTCAAAAGTAAAACAAATAAGGTTAGTGACAGTCGGCACATGGTGAGAATCGAAGCCATGTTTTATGCAAGGCAGACGAGATGAAAAAGCCCCACCATTCACATAGTTGAGTATGATGGGTTTGAAGGAAGCGTATAAATCTTGGCGCCAAGCTAGAAAGAAGACACCGAGCTTAATTTACGCAAGCTGAAAAGACTCGGGAACATCATAGAGCATGCGCCACATATTTTGCCGAAAGGTCACAAAAGTCGAGCCACACCAAGAACGAACGTATGTGCCTTATGTATATCATGCCATGTTTCACAGCTGACCGATTTCCCACATCTTCGTGAGAGACAAGACAGAAAAGAACCACGCGGAAACTCAGTGTTACAATCTAAACTCTGGTTTACTTGAAAAAAAAAAAAAATGGCAGCGTATGTGCTCATTTTGTTGCAAATGTCGACGAAAGACGATAGTTGTCTGGCGCCCCTGCCAAGTACATGCCTCCCTTCTCTTTCCTGCTCACCTCTCATGCCGTTCCTCTGCCGTCTCGCTCCTCCCAAGATGAACACGCTAGGGGTTTGCTCAAGTCAATTTAAATTTACCGCGCTCTACTGCTCCAAACTGAGTGCCTCGATGCCATCGCTGCCGTACGACGGAGAAGCGCGCGAATCGAGGCACCCTACTACAACGTTTATAGAACCACGTTTCCTACTCCACGTGCGTTCCAAGCGGAACGTGCAACCTATCTAGTGGAACCTTTCGTCACTGTTCCCGTTTGATTTCCTAAAATTCCGCCAAGAGCTATAGTGTCGCGGACGACAGCAGGCGATTTTTTTCTGCATGAGATGTCGTATTTTATTTACTATCGCAAAAATCAAGCTTCCCTGAACGTTTTAATAAGGGAACACTGCAAGTATCACTTATTTATTGATTTTCTGCCTCATATTTTCGCAATGTTTTGTACTTGTTCAACAATGTTGATAAGTATGAATACGTATTGCCACCGGACTTAGACGTTTATATTTGGCTGTGGGTATATAAACCTGTTGTAAAGCTTTTGTTTCACTTTGGCAGAGTGGCTGAATTGAGTTACAGACAGGCAGGCAGTCAGACAGACCAAATTTCTGCGTTCAAGTAGCCAAAGAAATCTTCTCCAAAAAATGCTGCCTAAACTGCTACGCTGGCTTATCACAAAGTATAGCGCCGTTATACTTGCCATCTACCGCCCTTGTTGACGAGCGGGCGCGCTCGGCTACTGCCCGACAGCGTTTCCTTCATTTGACACTATACTAGCGCTCAAAGCCGGCTTCTATAAATGGCTCACGCTACTTCTACAACGATTTTGAGGGATAGTGCTTCGTATCTTAGGTGCGAATGTGAAGCAGTACGTACTCTGGTTTTAAATGCAGAGCATTTCTTTAACTCACATGTTATGCGTCCTTAACTCGGCGTCCGCAGCCAGCCAGCACGTGCGCCCCTCCCCCACTCCTCCTCGCTCTCAACAACAGGTGCGGGCGCGCATGCGCGTGCTCCGGCGCTGAAAGAGGCGTTGCAGCAGCAGGTGCTACCTCCTCTCCCTCTACTGCGCGCGCTACGAATATACTCGTTGCCCGAGCGAAGGATCCGCGGCCCGACGTTGACGTTTGGCCGCGGCTTCTCGTGCACGAAGTTCGGCGTCGGCAGCGCGCTTCAGACGCTTGCGTTCGGCGTCGGCAGCGTGCCGTCTCGCCGCCTTGTCTTCTGCCGCGTCGATGAAGAGGATGGCACGATGTCTTGAACTGGTACTGCAACGCTGACGTTGGCTCGCGTCGCGGTACTGGTTGAAGGTGTTGCTTTCATCGCTTATGAACTTCGACGATGCCGCACTGCCCTCCCGAGAGGGATAATAAGAAAGAAAAGAAAAGAAAGAAAATAATAATAATAAAGATCCAACCGATTGCCCCGCGGAGGGGGTGGGGTGCAAACGATGGCAATAAATAACACGTTACGTACTTACGTCTCTCGTCTCTCTCTCTCTCTCTCTCTCTCTCTCGTCTCGCAACCCAACTACCCAGCCCCTACGACAACAACAACTACAACTACCACCGCCAACTACCACAACCTACGCCACGTGACCACCCCCAATGCTCTGCATTTACTCGTGTCCCTCGCGCGGGGGCATGCGACGGAGGATTTTTTTTGCGTGCACATGGGACACTGGTTTAGGTCCTTTCTTTGCAGGGCCAGATAGCGCAAGGAGAACAGCGATGGAGATAATGAGTGTTCTGAAATAAAACAACAAATGAATGCTTAAAAACATATCCCGCAGAACTCGTATGAACACAGAAAACCCCCAAAAATATATATGCCCTGGGCTTGAGCTTGACCTGGCAAAGGCAATTCTCTTTGCCGAAACGTTGGCAACAATTGAGGTCGCTACCTTGTTCGAAGTTTTCTTTTCTTGCATTCCCTACCTTCCAAGTTTCATTGCTATATATATATATATATATATATATATATATATATATATATATATATATATATAACAATTTTGCGGTTAACTTGTTTATTATAAATTAGTCCAACAGTTTCGGAAGTGGAACTTCCTTCCTCAGAGACAATCCCACAATTAACTTTTTGTGGGATTGTCCCTGAAGAAGGAAGTTCCACTTCCGAAACTGTTTGACTAATTTATAATAAACAAGTTAACCGCAAAGTTGTTCTTATCTTTTACCTCAACGTTTCTTCTGGCCCATTGCAAAACTCATCGAAATCTCTCTCTCTCTCTCTCTCTATATATATATATATATATATATATATATGTGTCAGGCGGCTTCTTTCACTATATATATATATATATATATATATATATATATATATATATATATATATATATATATATATATATATATATATATATATATATATATATATATATATATATATATATATCATGATGTATATACATATGAATGAGAAAAAAAAACTCCGAACAAGGTAGCGACCTCGATTGTTGCCAACGTTTCAGCACAGGCTTGCCTTCGTCAGGGTTCAAGGCAAGTCTCTGTGAACTTTCCGTGGGTTTGAGCTTGACCGGGCGAAGGCAATTCTCTTCGCCGAAACGTTGGCAACAATCGAGGTCGCTTATCACCCACACATATAAACGAAACCATTTCCGTCGGTTCGACGTTCCGTGTTACCAAGCGATATTGTACGCTCCTTGTCGCTTCTTTCGCTAGCAGGGTTGTATTCCGTCGATGGTATTCCGGTTTGCCGAGAACCGTGGCCCAGCCTGCGACCGTATACTCGCCTCTTGCCCACACATATAGCCCCGTGTCGGTGCATCGACCTCCATCACTGCGGCCTATTGTTGATTGTGTTTCCCAGCGAAATTATCCCTTCCATTGGGGCGCTCGCAGGTGCTATCGGTCGTCACGGTCCGACTGGTATTGTAATGGCCCATCTCCTTTTCCCGGCCGGCCGTTTTCGTGCCGATTCGCGCACCACGCCTCACGCAAGCGCCGCGGCTGTCAGTCGGCACACAAAGTACGCTGCCCCGTGTGCGTGCGAGGGTTCGCGAAGCCGCTGCGTGCAGGGCGTGAACTAGCCCCGTCGCCGAACTTTCCCCGAAGTGCACTGCCACGTGAAGTTCCAGGTTGTGCTTTTGAAAGTAGGGTCATTGTAGAGCGATCTTATTTGACCTCCGTTTTCGCTGGTCACGCGAACTGTCGCACCGAACCCGAGACCTCGCGTATTGAAGGGGGTGCAGAGGATGAATAAAAAAATCCCGGGCCATCTCCACTAGCGTGAAACCTGGGGAGGGACGAAGCATGCAGTGTACAAGCGTATTCTTGGCTCCTTGGCGTTTTCGCCAACGGATATGAAACCGTTGGGGGGTAGAGGTACACAGCTTTGTTCTAAAAGTCTCTTGTTTTTGAAGCACGAAGCTCTCAAGCGGGAGGTGTAAACGAGTGTACCGGTGTTTTTTTTAGTACACGTTACGTTCTAGCGCGAGGTGTAGACGAGTTTCCTGGTGTTTTATTAGTACCGTGACTACATGGGACGACGATTACGACGGCGATTACGACGACGACGACGACAGGAGACGCCACAGTCCCAGCCCCTAAGGGGCTTCAACCCTAAAAGTGCAAATTCCAGACGCTCGTCAAAAGCCACTTTCCTTTTGGGCGAATACAAAACCAGCATTTGCTCTCAGAGGCGCCTGCATGCCAACCGAAAGCAAGGTGCACGCTCACGCGTATTATATTCACAGCGGTGTGCGGGAGCCGTTTTCTGACCTGTAATTTTTGCCCACAACTGTAAGTACGTCGTGGCGACATGCGAAAGAACCAGACCCCTCGGTTTAATTCGACGGTGAAATGTAAATGGCAGCAAATGACAATACAGAGAATACTCGTTTCAGATTGTCGGTAATGAAAGCCTGACTTCGCTTGTTCACTAGACAGTTTCTTTTTCTCTATTTCTCTCTGATGAAAAACAAGAGTACCGCAAGAAAGATGCAGATTTTGCATAGGGTAAATCTGATGATCGTTCAATTGGCCTCGTTTAAAGTAAACTGAGGCTGTGCAGGAGTGGCACTTTATTCCGGAGCATCTTCGGTTTCAGAGCTTCATTGGCTTCAACAAAGAAGCGAATGAACGGGAAAGCACACAAGCCAGCATCTGGATCGCATGGCGTCCGGCTCTAACGGGCCAGTGCTCTTGACAACCCATGACAGTTAAGGACCGTCTATGTTAGTACGAAAGGACTGCGACTCTAGCAAACTGGATTTCGGCTCTGCCTCTGTGAAGCCTCTGAGTGAAGAGCGGAGACGCTGCTGGCATTCGCTGACGGACCGTCACGTGCACCTGAAAACCAGGCCTTGGTTCGATCATGCACGTCCGCCGAGAACAGCATCTCCTCTCCAGACTCCCACATTATCCCACACGCACCGCGCAACAAAAAGCCGTGGAATAGCCCGCGGAATTCAATACGTATACTGAGCAGCGCGCATCATCGTTCTCTCTTTATCCCGCATCCGACGTCGGAAGAATCATCACGCAAGTGAGTGCGTGCGTGCCGCCGAGATAATCGCGAGAAACAGCCACGCCGGATATCGACGCTGTAATTTCAGCCACGGCGCATCCGGGCCGCTTTCCCCATTCTCGCAGCGCGGGCCAGGCCGAGCGCGGAATCGCAGCCAGTCGCCCATTGTGCTTTTCATACCCTTTCTTCTCATCTCCCACACGTCCGTCTTCCTTCATCCTCCTCCTCCTCCTCCTCCGCAGTGGCGGAATCGCGCCATCGCCGGCGGTCACACAGGCACGCATCTCACGGGGGACATATACCGGATCCTCGCGCGATCTTCTTTCCTAGATACGCAATCAGGTGCAGCGTGAAGGTACAGGCGCGCTTTGTCTGGTCGCTCGTTTGTTTGTTATCCCGCTTTCTCTATGGGAATGGCGGCTCGTTTACACGCTTTCCTCGGACCCTTCTCTTTTTCGTGACTCCACGTGAATGAAGCGCTTCCTTCCATTCACGGCTTCTCGCTGCCGGATGCCGCTGAGCGTAGGACGAGGTTGATGTTTGAGCTCCCTTCCCTCATGACGTGCACGCGTTTGTGTACATACAACAGGCAAACCGAGATGAGCAAAGAGATAAAGAACAACGAAAGAAGAAGCACGGAATGTCCCTTAACAATGGGAGAACTCTATCCTGACTGGTCGGATACGATGCCGAAGCCGACGCTTCTCCTATCTGCACGGGTACCGTCTCTGTTCCCTTCTCACGGTTTCTCGATCCTACGTGCTCGTCGTTGCGCCCGTCGAAAACAGGTGACCGTCATTCTGCGCTAACAAAAAGAAAGATTGGTCGTGCATGGGAAGAGGAAAGAGGATTGAGATGACAGCGGAATCTATCGAAACGGCGGATGGTGTCTATTTCGAGGGTACGCAAACTGATTCAGTCACAAGGTCTCCGACGGGGTTGGGTGAACAAGCGTCGTTGCACGTATAGCAGATAAGGGCTTTCTTCTTGACAGCGGGTGGCAATCTCTTCAAATCCCAGATTTATTTAAATCTCTCACTTTTATGGATTCCCCAGTGTTTTTCGGGGTTCGTTAGTGAGTCATCTGGCATTTTCTAGCGTTTCGAGAAGGTTCGCCGGTGCTTCGAGCTGCATGGTTCACCGGGTTTCGGCAAGTAGCACGGAGTTTCGCTTAACACAGCTCTCTCCTATTTAGAGCAATTGCTCAGCGTTTCATGATATATCTAAGGAGGGAGAGGTAAGTAAGATAGGTCAGTAAGGTAAGTGAAGAACAATAACAACGGAACAAGAAAAGGAAAGGACGTACAATAAAAGCTAAGAGCTAACAAAAGCTAAGATATAGGAGAAAGACGTTGTGCTGCTGAGCACGACTACGCGGGTTAGACTCTTAGCCGCGGCGGCCGCTTTTCTGATGGAGTCGAACAGCAAAAACGGCCGTGCGTACGAGATTTCGGCGCACGTTAAAGATCCCCAGGTGGTCGAAATTATTCCGGAGCCCTCCACTACGGCGCGCCTCATCGCCTGCGTTGCGTCGGCGCGTTTTATCTTTGCAATAAATCAATCAATCAATCAATCAATCAATCAATCAATCAATCAATCAATCAATCAATCAATCAATCAATCAATCAATCAATCAATCAATCAATCAATCAATCAATCAATCGATCAATCGATCAATCGATCAATCAATACAATCCATCCAATCAATCAATCCAATCCATCCAATCAATCCAATCAATCGATCAATGAAACATAGGACTCCCTTCGTCTAGCGAAAACGATGGCTGACAGTTGAAGCGCTCAGCTTTATCGTGAGGGGTTCGTTCGCTGTCGTTTGGGGTTGTACGGGTCAACAGACTTTTGGTGACGGCAAGGTCGCCATCAGTGAGACCAAGAAAGCTACGCTTTAAATCCAAACTATTTCGACCACGTCGGAATGGGCCCCATCGGATAGACGTCGGCTTCATAATGATAGGGACCCATATTCGATTCCGACCAGGGGAAGCATTTTTTTTTCTGAGGTGCTTTATGTGCTTTCGCTTATCATCATCACCGTTTCGTGAAGTCCATTGTGTAGAGTGGGCTTTCCTGTAGATAGTTTTACTCGGGCTAACGACGCTTTCAGTAAGGCATATAAAACTATAAAGCTTTGCTTTTCAAAGAACATATAAAATGAGGAACAAAAGCAAAATATAGAGATCGAAGTCACAGCAGTTTCATCGGTGCAGCACAATCTGGAATCGCAAAGCGCGCTGTATATCCCATATCGGTGTATGTGCTGCTTTTGTACCCACTCTCTGCGATGAACAAAATACAATACTACAATTCTTATTTACACATCATAAACACGCGTTTACATGTCTCCGGTATAGCACCGCTGCTTGTACGCTGGTTTATATGAAGGGAATTCTAAGTATTGAAGATGTATGGTACTATGGTTACAAAAGGCTGTCTCGCTTAAAAGTCTATTCACTAGAACTGAAGATACCGAAGGAACTTATGTTTCAAGAAAGATTGCGGATGCACTTGCGGCCATAGTACCTCCTAGATGATAGAGTATGTAATGACAACTTCTGTTTCGTTATAGACAGGCATAAATCTTGCCAAACTGGGGCCGTCTGTATTGTGACTAATACACGAGACGTTGGAATAACTTGTTTTTTATTGGGGTGGTGAATGATATTTACTACCGGCCACCGTGCCACGCGGTAATAATAATAGCACCGGAGAGCAGGCTGGGAAGTGCTTACTTAGGCCCCGACCGACAGCTATAACACCATTAACACCGTCGTTGTCATGCAGACACAGTGAGGTACCGTAAGCTCGCAAGCGGAGGTGGCAAAATATTTCCTTAGCGTGAAGTAACGGCGAACTGTATCACAAACGTTACAACAACAATTTGTCACTACGAAGTTTTCGAATGGCACACCCGTTGCTCACTGGGGATGAATTCGAGCTCCCTAATGGCGATCGCCACAACCGTCAGTTGAATGCGAGCATTATGCCAATTGACCGTTTAATACTACAAGCTCGACCGATCTGTTATAGTGAATCGTCTTATAACAAAATAGTTTACGAAATACGGGATTTGCTGAAACATGGGGTGGTTGTCTTACACAAGGGGCTCCCAACAATGACCGTGCCGAGGACTTGCAAATGGATGCGGGACCCCAGGATTAAGTACTATATTGATACGTGTCATGATTTCAAAAAAACTTACGCTGCAACTAAAAGTCCTCCCCCCCTCCCCCCCTAAAAAAAGAACCTTTTGAATGTGCGATTCTTGTGCGTTTGGCTTTCTCGCACATTTTTACTGAAGTGCAAGAAGCCAACTTTGAAGTACTTGCTACGGTGGACGTAAAACGTATGGGTCATGCAACGATGCCCATTTTGCCTCCTTTTAGAGGCGAAGCACCTGAGAGGCTCAGGGCTGTCAGCGTCTCCGGTCGTCGTCGTCGTTTCATGTAGTCACAATAATAAAACACCGAGGTACTCGTTTTCCAACGTTTCGCGCCAAGACGTAACCCGTACTAAAAGACACCGGGACATTCGCTTTCCAACGCCTGCGCTAGAACGTTTTATTTACATGGGCAAAAACGCGCACTAAAAAAACACACCGGGGCACTCGTTTTCCAACGCCTCGCGCTAGAACGCATGCTGCGGCGTGGGACACGAAGACAACTTACAGCCAGTCTATCATTTAATTTCTTAAGTCCGATTCAGCGAACCAGAGGGCGCCACAGCCTCAGCAATGGCGCGATTTCTCCCCCCACCGGCGCTTATCCGGCGCCCAATCAGCGCGCACCGTGTGGCAAGGGAAAGAGGTTTACAACCTTTGCATACACTTATACACTGCATGCTTGGGTCCTCCTTAGCTGTCATGTTATTGGAGATGGCCCGCGATTTTCTTGCGTTGGCGCATGGTTTAGCAGAGAGAAGTAAATGGAAAGGGCCGCGGAGAGACTCGTAGAACCTTAAAGTGCCTACACGGTCTTTTAGAGGTCCGTGGACCCCCATTACAGTACCTCTGTAGGCTAACAGTTCTCCCATATTGTTTCCAACATTTAGGCACCGTTCTACTCTTTCGAATTCAGTCATCGTCATCAGAATCACAGTTATTATTCGGCGATTGCTCCCTATGATTTTCAGTGACAATTCAACTCTACCGAACATCCTCTACACGAGTCTGTTCCTCAATCCCGTAGCTTGCTTCTTATCGCGATGTATAACATACTTTTTGTTCGGGGTTTAAGTTTCGATGTACTATCGGCCAAAAACGTAAGCGGGCCATGGCGCAGGCAGCTGGAGTGGCAGCAGGGCCACACCGCGGCTCTGCTATCGCGCTCCGCGCGCTCACGCTGAGACAGCCCCAAGTGACGCCAAACTTCACCCTCGCCCTCGCCCGGGTGCTTGTCACGTTTGATACATTTCTAGCCCAGCGCTCGGCCGCTCTGCTGCTGACGTTCGCGACGAAGCGAATAGTGATGGCCGCTAATAGAGAACGTAGCTCTGTCCCGCAGTAGCACACTGCCGCAGGCTATCAAACAGCAGCGCTTTGAAGGAACGAAGACGCGTTCTGTTTTACGGCGAAGCTGTGTATGACCAGGATCCAGCCCATCATCTCCGACTACACAGCCATGTAGACAAGAATCGCCCGCGAGCGTGACACCACCTTTAAAGAATTGGTAAGACGTCCTAGGCCTTCGCATTGTGATATGAAGGCGTATATTTCCCATAATTAGGGTCTTCCCACCAATGGATACTTGTTTACAGGCGAAGCCAACTTCGAGGTCATTGTTGTAAGCTTGGTTTTTGTAGAAAGACTTTCCTACATGAAGTGTTGCACCGTGAAGCATATATCCATCTACGAAGGGAGTGTGATTGCGGAAATCGGCTCTGACTTTTGTTTAATGGAACTATCCTGAAACCAATTCAAGGAAAATTAGCCGCTAAAACGGCTCTAGTATTAAGCCGAGTTTCATTTACTTTTCAAAATTACATAGTTCGTAGTGGAGCTGGAAATATTGTGGGATTCCCGTCAGATTATGGGCACTGAAGCCCATGTCTTCTACGGAAGGGAAAAAGACTGCCCCGTGCTTTCCCGCTGGAATAAAACCACTATTCTGTCCCAATTTGATAGAGCTAGTTAACTAGCAAGTATGCTCAATCGCTAATGAAAAACAAACGTGTTGTGTTTCGTGCATTCCTTGTACTAAGCCTTGGTCAAATCATATTGTCGCTCACGTTGATGTTGGCACCAAAGCTGCGGTCGTCATCCTTTTTCACAATGGAAGCGCACTATTTTTTTTTTGTGGGCGATTTATGTTTGCCTCATGTTGCACATTAGTGCCTGTCGCCTGCGTCAAATACTATATTTTATGCGAGGCAGCGCAACACGCCTCAGCGGAGGCTACAGCGATGCACGCTTTTCACGCCCCAGTGATAAGTTATAGAGGCGGCAAATTTTTTGGCTAGCTGTGCTTCTCTGTTGAAATTGGTTTTCAGACATCGTCTCCGGCAGTGACTTTGGTATTTATTACCGTGTGTCCTTTAAAGACTACTTCATTCGGCTACTGTGATATGTATTTGTTGGTGAATTTTCTTTGCAGGCGTACCGTCAGCAAGAGATAATTGGGAATTAGAATAGGAGACCATTAGAGACATTCTTAAAAGATTATTGATGTAAGCAGGCAACAACAGCATTCAACGGCACGAAAGGGTCCTCAGTGGGATGAAAAGCTGCTGCCGGCATCCGTAGATCATTATGTACTGACAGCAGACGGGAATGCCACAATATTTACATCTTTCTTGTGAATTAATTACGATACGTAAATGAAACTCACCGTAATCATAACGTGGACTTGGTGGCAAATTATCGGAGAGTTGATTTTAGGATAGTTATTTTAAAACAATAGTTAGAGCCGTTTTCTGCGATCACACTTCCTCCGCAGATGAACATGCTTCACTGTGAAACAGGCAATGTGGGAAAGCCTTCTTACAAAAACCACGTTTACATCGATCGCCTCGATTGATTGATTGTGAGGTTTCACGCGCCGAAGCTACACCTCGGCTTAGAGGCGTGCCGTGGTGAAGGGCTCTGGATTAATTTAGACCCCCTGGGATTCTTGCGCCGTGCGCCGTGCGCCGAATTTTTGCCACACGGGCGTTTTCCCTTTTCGCCTCCATCTGAAGAGCGGTCACTGAGACCACGAATCGAACCGCGTCATTGTGCGCAAAAGCACGACGCCTTAGCCACTGAGCCACCGCAACGGGTATACCGGTTTTCTAAAAGTCTGCTTCACCTTCGGACACGTGTGCGTTGCCGGAAAGTCATTATTTATAGGAAATATACGCCGTCATACAACAATGCGAAGGCCTAGGATGTCTTTCTAATCCTTTATAAGGCGGTGCCACGCTCGCCTGCGATTTTTGTCGACATCTTTGCATAGTCGGAAATGGTGTGTTGGATCCTGGCCATACACAGCTTCGCTGTAAAACAGAACGGGTTTTCGTTCCTTCACATCACCGCTGTTCGAAGCTCTGCGGCAGTCCTGTAGTGCGCGGCACAGCCATGTTCTCTATTAGCGGTCATCACTATTCCTTTCGCCTCGAACATCAGCAGCAGAGCGAGCGAGCGCTGCGCTAGAAATGTATCAAGCGTGACAAGGACCCACGCGAGAAAGTTTGGCGTCACTCGGGGCACTCTCGGCGTGAGCGCGAATGGCGCCGCAATGCTGGCCTGTTGCCGCTCCGGCTGCGTGCGCCGTGGTCCGTTTACTTTTTCGGCCGTTAGTACTTCGTAAGGCGACAAATATAAGCTGTAAGTAAACGCCGAAGTTTGCGCTGAGTCGCGGGTAATTGCGCACCTTCGCCTAAGCCAGTAGATCCCTACCTACAGGGAAGGGCTACTTCACTGCTTAGACCGTTAACATTGCGTTAGCAGGACTCACAATTGAGACTTAGTGGGCAAATGCCTTATACTTTATATCATGTCAAAGACCATGGCTTGATGGGAAGTTTCTTTGTTGCCAGCGTAAATAAAAACGCCCGCAGGGGCACCTTGTGTGTTCAAGGTGATGGTAGTGGCGACACCGCCGACTCGGAGCCCATGTGGGTTGGACCCACCCACGCTCTGCCTGTGCGCGGCTTTGGCGTGTCCAGGGAAAAAGGCATCCTTGTGGCTGAGCCAAAGCCATGGTTGTTTTGGACCTTTACGGCCTCCTGGTGGTGGCAACACGCCCCTTTGGCCCCTGATTCCTGCAGACGGTACCCCAGGATTGACCCGCCCTGGGGCAATCAGCCAGTCGCCTTTTCTTGTCCTTCTCTCCATTATTTCTCTTTCCTGTTTTCTTTCCTAACCCTGTCCTGTCATCATCTTCCTTCTTTGCTTCCATGCTTCTCCAGGCGGTGAGGGTTAACCCTGTGCAAAGACATCCCTCTTGATTTCAAGCATAGGATTATAGGGACAAGGTGCTGTTAGCGTGTGCTGAAAAAGCCACGTTCCCTTGTTGGGCTCAGTGGTGGGCGACCGGCCTTGCCACCGAGCACATACCTGTTGTATGGCATCTCCAAATCTCTTTTTCATGAATCGCTCCCTTAAAAGGGGGCGCACCGACGCAAATACCTTTGAATTTTTTCTTTCAAAGAGGCAAGAGTGTTTTCCACGCTTTCACGTGGTGCACTCAGAAAATGAAAACACGACAATGAGAAAGATATCACCATTTCTTGTGACCAAGTGTCTGTCGAACCTCATTTGGGCTGGCTACAAGGCACAGAACATGTCTAATGGCGAACTGCTGATTGAAGTTAAAGATAAAACCCAATGTGACAAGCTCCTCAAGGTTGAAAAAATTGAAGACATCGCTGTTACTGTTAGCCTTCACCGCTCCATGAACACCGTGCGTGGTGTTATCAGTGAAGCAGACCTCCTAGACCTCACTGAAAAGGAACTCCTTGAAGGCTTTCACGAGCAAAATGTTATCAAAGTTTCTTTTCTTCTGTCCTTTCCGGGTCCACTGTCCAGTCATGTCTGGTTGATCTGCAGTGTTCTACAGTGATTTTCGGGGTAAATGCCCCAAGAGCGGACGCCGTGGCATTCGATTCGCCGATACTCGCCTGCACACGTCACTTTGTTGACTGCTCCTCCGCCGCCTGTGTATTCATTGAGTTGTTAGGGGAGCACAAGTTCGCTCCAACAAACTTGTTTTTCCTTCAAGACAACTGCGTCGTGTTTGGCTACGTGTCGTCTTAAGGACAATATTAAGGAAAACATTAAGCACTGGCAACTCCCCCTCCACTTTCCTGAGATTCTTCTGCGACGCCACAGAATCTTGTTCGTGCGATTGGCGGCCGCTGGCCAAAGCCACCGCCAAGAAACTTGACTGGGCGATTGTAGTGGGCGACCCTAGTTCTGTTTCATCATGTCACTCGATTGTTAACGCGCATTTAACACACTGATAACTTTGTTTTAGTGATGGCCTAATTTACTTCACCCGTACCCTTATGAAGTCATCGTAGCACGAAATTTGAAAATTTTTGAGTATGTCTTGCGTTTTTCTTCATTAGAAAGTCTCTCGCGGCTGGAATGAACCTGAGTGAGTCGCCAACGGCTAGTTCTTTCAAAAGAAACAAAGTTGTGATTTCTCTTCATGACCCCTTTTGGCGAAAAAGCAGTTTGTTGCTGTAGTAGCAGTAGTTTTTGTTGCTGTCTCGTACAGAAAATGGCCGACCCTGCAGAGCAAATAAAAGCACTTTTGTGTTCGTACAGTAACTGAAGCCATGTAGGACCCAGGGCGTTACAACCGCGCTACGAGCCGTTCTGTTTCGCTTTGACATGCCCACCTTGCACGTACGTACTTTGAAACATGGCTACGAAATTATTATTATTATTATTATTATTATTATTATTATTATTATTATTATTATTTCGCTGGCCGAGTGCCATAGCTTGAAACGCTGTTTTTTTTTTTTTGCTTTTCTGTCATATCGGGGATTTTGTGTGTTGTGCCGTGCTGTCTTACGCTTCTTTTAATAATGTGTTGTATATGGTGTGCCAGCACCAAGACCTCAGGGTTGTTCCTGGGCACCGAAAATAAAGGTTGATTGATTGATTGATTGATTGATTGATTATTATTGTTATTATTATTATTATTATTATTAGCTTTATAATTATAATTATTATTAGCCATAACAATTTTGGGTCATTCTCTGTACCGATACTAGAGTGCTTAAACTCGTATTAAGGCTGATCTTCTTTTCCTGTTCAAAATCATTCACGGCTCAGTGTCTTGTGGTGAACTGCTGCAACATGTTGCACTCCATGTTCCGCAAAAATCCACCAGAAGACACGACACATTTTTGAATCCGAGCTGTCTGCGTGGCTTGTGCCCCTTGTTTCACCTCCAGTGTACGTACAATCAGCACAACAAATATTTAGACATATTTAATAATTACTCATCACAGTTCCGCAAACATGTCTGTGAGCTTGTCATGTAAGTGACCTTTTTTATCCTCTGTCCACACGCGGTCACTTGACCATGAAGCGATGACAACACAAGACTTTCTTTTTTATATATTCCCCTTATTTCATGTCTGGTTTTCTTTATATGTACATTCCTTCCATGCTCCTTTTCTTATATATAAGCTATCTTGATTCACTCCGTCTTCGTGCAACTAAACTTTAACAGTTATGTATATTTTTGAAATTATCTGTGTATGACGACCACTGGCGTGATGTCACATGCCTTACTGCAAGGCGCTGTACTTGTTTTCGTGTGTATGTGTGTGTTTGTGTTTTCTGTGGGTGCATGTATATAATGGCGTACTACAGTGTGTAATTTTTGTGTGCGTGTGTCAGTATCGCTGTCCTTTAATTGCATTACCTGTGAGGTGTGGGCATCTTACATTGCCTGTTTTTTCTTTCTTTTTTCTTCGTGCGCCAGCACAAAGGCCCTCCGGCTATAATCAATAAACGATTGATTGATTGATTGATTAACTTTATTATTATTATTACCAAAATTGCATATTATTACCCGCGATTCCGTAGTGGAAACATACTTAGTGGTTACGATCCCTACAGAGGTGTAAACAGGTGATTCATTTTGTTTTCAAACCATGCCAGAAGTGACGGCGTACACACGCCCCCACAAAAGTCGGTACTGACCAACGTTACTAGCTTATTCTAGTAACTTTGGTACTGACCACTAAAGAAGTTGGTGCAAGACTAGGTATTTCTGTTTCATCTCTGCCTCTTTTAACATGTCTCTGTCACCACACAGCAAAAAAATGGCGCAAAATAGTCACTTGATTGGAGTTCGCACCCAGCAGGAGCAAGAGCGGACACCTAATGGTATCGCTTTCCAGTACCTTTTGTAATCCGAGAGCTGAGCAAAAATACGTGTCAGCGAGAACAAAAGTGATCAGCTCGGCATTCTCTGTCCGAGGAATCCGAACTGAGTATTTTTTTACGGCCATCGCATTGTCGGGTGTTCAAAGAACCCCGAGGAAACAGACCGAAGTCTACGGGCAGAGAATTGTAGGAATGTAGAAATACGATCTGATGGCTTAAGAAGAACCTGGTTACTGTGACCTCTGCGTTACTGAACACAGGCAGGTTGGCTTTCCAAAGATGCGAGGAAACGCGTAAACCACCGCTATTCTTTCGCAAGTTTTTCGTCGCACGATAATTCGTGAGTGGGTGCGCCACTTACGTCACAGTATCCTGTCTGCGTGATTGGCGGTCTATGACTGAAGCCACCACCAAAAAACCATTACTGGACAATTGTAGTGGGGTCTCTAGTTCTATTTGATCGTATCACTTTAATGCTAACGTGCAGTTAAAACACTCATAACTATGCTTTTGGTGCTGGCGCTTGTTGCGTCACCCCTGCCCATATTCAGTCACCGTGGCGCGAAATTTGAAAGTTTTTCAATAGAAGCCGTAAAATCCGCTAACGATTTCGATATCAGCGGAGTTTAGAGTTAACAGAAAATACGGAAATTTGTGGCCAGTTCGATGAAATAAGAGCTAGTGCTGATAACAAAAGCTCGACTGCACAGGGGAGCTTTCATAATAAAGGCAAACTAATTCAGAGCAAAAACGTACTTTTATTATTATGCCGGAAAAAATTACTGCGTGATGCTTTCCCGTTCCGCGTGCGCATTTGGCCCCGGAAAAAGCGTTCTCGAGCTGCTCAATGCATCGCATCAATCGCATAAATCGGTAAAAAACCCTTGACCACCCGTGCAAGAGTGGAACCACCCATGGGCGCCACGCTGACGCACACGTTGTCACTCCCACAATTGCTTGACACGTTGGATGGAAAACCGCTGCGGAGGCAAGAACTCATGGCCAATTTAAACATTTCTATGCAGACTCAGCGAAGAAATACGTCTATTTGTCTGTAACCCTCGATGTCTCGCACTTTGGCGGCATACGCAAATACAGCGCCAGGGCCCGAATAGTGCCACAGAAAAAGCGTCTTCACAGCAGTGTATTTGTGTATACTGGTGGTGAAGGTAACCTTAATGGGGCCCTGAGAGGCGTTTTGAGTACACGTAATGAGAGAAGGAGAGAGAGAGAGAGAGAGAGAGAGAGAGAGAGAGAGAGAGAGAGAGAGAGAGAGAGAGAGAGAGAGAGAGAGAGAGAGAGAGAGAGAGAGAGATCGGGTAAAGGAAAAGGGAAAGGGAGGAATGTCAACCAGGCTACGGCCTAGTATGCTATTTCACACGGGGGAAGTGTGACATTGAGGAAAAAGAGGAAAAAAAAAAAAGAAAAGGAAAGCTACGGACAGAGCCTAAAGTGGTGTGCCCAGCGGTAGGACACTATAGACAAAAAAGTGCAGTGAGTTCATAGAGGGTAGTTTTTTGTGCTACAGTCTTGTGTGCAATTACGTCGTTTTTACAAAAACCAGGAGCGTTTTTGTCGCCTTGTGCGTAGATGACGGATAACGATCGTTAGGTCAACGTCATCTGTGCCAAGTATAACATTTTTATGTGCAGCGGAAAGCTCACACATTCGTTGCAAAGTTTGTTGTCGCGCACCCGCTCTTCCCTGCGTGTTCTCGGGCTCCGCCATCTTCCCGCAGGTATGTCATAGATTCTCCCATTCGCGTGACGAAGCAGAAATCTTTGAATCGGATGGCTTTTTCTCTCCCTTCCGGCGAAGAGAAGCATCGTCTGCTCAGTGTCGCCGGGTGGCGGCGGCGCCTTTGGTTAACTAGCGCTCCCTGCAGCACGCTTAACACTGTCGCGTTCGTCCATATTTAGCTTGTTTACTCTATTACCTCGCTTCTAGGTAAGGCACGTTAGCTATAGGCTGACACGACAATGACCCGATGGCGACGATGACTTCCGAGTTGGCGGGCGCCGTGTCAAACGACGCCGATGGCGACACAAACACGTCGGCCGATCGAAAGTCCGTGTGACTGGCTCGTTGACCGACGACGTCGACAATGCCGATCGACCGAACGGTCATTGGGAATGGTTCGAGAAGTGAAAACTGCTCCCCGACAGCATTCGTGACGCAATGAACGCGACTCTGTTGTGTTAGTTCTTAGAGTGTAATAAACGTAGTAAGGTCCATGATGTTCATACAGCTCAACACAAGCGATCCGTATTCCGGCTTACGACGCTCCGCCCGTTCGCTTTGACGACAGTTCGTCTCCCGGAGTTGCAAACTGCATATTCGTGTGCGATCAGCAACGCGTGTGGAAAATATAGGCTCAGTTAAGAGCAGGACAGGAGTTAAGGAACGTTTATTAGGTAATAAGGAACCAATATCGACCAAAGTTTTTAGCGTAAAGCGTAAATCAAAAGCACGGAGAGCGCTATCACCGTAGGGCAAAATCGCAGTCGCAGCCGAAACAGTGCTGTTGCTGGAGGTCAGCTATGGTGCGGGCTTTATGGAACCTTATTGTGCAACTGTTTTTAAGAAATGTTCAGATAAGCAGCCAGGAATCCTTTAAATCGGGTAGAAAACATGTCACACAAAGGATTGGTCCCAATGTAGTATACACGTTGTTTCCGCGCTGTCCCCGCTTATTTATGGGGCACTGAGCTGAGGTCGCGCGCCAGCATAGTCGAAGTCGTGAATTCGAATTCCGGCAGCGTGTTGCCTTTTCTTTTTTTTTTTCCTTATGTCTTCTAAGTGTAATGGTTTCGAATCGTATTCGCGAATCGTAAACAACACTTTTTGGTTGAACTGTGAAACTGCCAGATCCACAGTCCAGTCATAGGCACGATTTGCTCAGTTTTAAACTCGTGCTTTGCATATATAAAAGGGCAATTGTACTTTCAGAGGATGATATACTGATGTGTGCATCTTGCAAAATTGGTATGTTTTTATATAGAGTAAACATAGTTAACTCCCATCCACTTAAACAAGACACAAAGTAGGCTTGTGTGGGTGGGGGGTGGGGATATAGGGCCGCGGTCGGCAACCAAACCTTCCAAATATCGCAAGTGGCAGCACTGAGCACGTAAAAAAACAGCCTCTATAGAGAGAAGAGGAGCTTTAGGCCATCAGGAGAAAGGGCGAGGGTAGAATAATTGTTTTGTGCAATCATATGTAGTGTCGAACAAAGAGGCAAGGGCGCATTGCCCCAAAACTCCTACTACTCTTCGGAGACCACTCGTAATATCTTTTACCGTGTACTTGTCTAGTAGTTGATAAACACAGGGTAGCGTACCAGTTTCCCGAAAAGTAACAAGGAGGGGGGGGGGGGACGGAATTCACGACGCACTCTAAAAAATGTCTCCGTGGCGTACAGTGCAGCCCTTCGGCAGCTTTTTGTTATGGTTGTAAATGTTTAGAACCCGCCGGAATAATGGGATGGAATACTACAACTGCTTGTGCACGCGAGTGCATGGTGCCACCACCACACGACCAAGCTCGACATTGGCGCGAACGAGCGGCAAATAAAGCAATATAAAACGGACTTCGGATCGGAACGCATGCACGTGCTCACTCTAAGAAATTTTAAGGCGATTCTGTAGTCATCCGCTCACATATTTTAGTCTCCCATAGGTACCATAGGCTTTTACCCGAGGAACCATCCACTTGTGGAAAATAAACTGATTTGATTTAATTTGATTTGATTTGAGACATGCCATCGCCGCGAACGCGTGGTGACAGGGTTGTTCTCTTCGCGCGTGATATTTCGGCGTGGTGTGAAAGCATAGAAGTCCCGCCCTATTCCTTCCATGAGCTCTTCCAGACGTGAGCGGTGTGCAGGATTTATAAGCAGAATGATAAAAAAGGAGTATCGCCTTTAAAAACGGTCCAAACGGAACTCAGCAAATCAGACGGCCCCGTACCAGAGCGAAGCTGCGGTGCATAATATCGCAGTAGCAGACGACGTCCCCAACCGGATCTTGTTGCAGACGTCACCGAGAAGCGAGGCATCATGGGCAGTCACGCTCGCGAGGTGCGAGGAGGCGGGCAGAACGTGGGAGAATCGCTGCGCGGGCGAAAATGCGACGTTTCCTTTTAACAAAATTCTTGAAGGAGGGGATCACTAGGACATTGATTTACCTGAAAATGCGAACACCGGTGCATCGGCAAAACCTCTTTCCGGGACTGTTTAAGGTGCTTAGTGTAGTTCGCTTCGTAGGGACACATGCGGTCTGATGGAGGTATTTATTAAAATTCCTTTTGGCCATCCTGATTTCATATCAGGCTGCTTACAAGGCACCTAAAATTGTCTTCTCAGCAACGCATTCGTAAAATTCTGAACAGCTCAAAGCAACGCAACACGGCGAAGAGATTGCATATAGGGAAAGCGCCGTGTCTTCCTGTAATCTCTGTTCGTGGTCCGGTGCTTCCCGCTGTTTAATCGTTCAAAAGGGATTTCTGTAACGTAGGGACACCGACTTTAACGTGGCTCAGTCTATAGCATTTCTTAGGGCTGCGTAAGGTGTTAAAGAGCTTTTTAGTAACAGATTCAGGGGCTGTCTTACTTTGACATCAGACTGCGTACATGGCGCCCAGCAATACGTGCGTGTAGTTGTGAAGCCGACTTTAAATGGGCTCGTTGTATAGCAGGGCGTTTACTCGGCGATTTCCGTTTGGCAGTTTTGTAGCGTGAGCTACACTGGCCGAGGTTGAGCAGTTTCGCGTGGCTCCTGGAGAGCCGCGCTGCGCATGCGCCAGGAGCAGTGACGTCTCACGGCGCACAGATGGAGCGCCGGAGCCGCCGCCGCCGCGACTCCACTGGATTGGATGGAATTGGATTGGATTGGATTGGAAATTGTTTCAGAAGCAGTAAGCAAGATAATAAGCTAATCCTAGACAACCAGGAAACCTAAGAATAACGACCTAATCCTTAGCTCACGCTACGTATATCCTGGAACTGTGTGTGTGTCGCTTCTGTGTGCGTGTGTTTTGCTCGTGTGTGTCGCTCCTCTTTGTCCCCGTTTTTTTGTGCGCCTTGAAGTTCTTCCATATCATGCACCAACTAGCCCAACTTGCAGTATTGCTTCAGTTCATCCTGGCACTGCCGAGTTCAGCCACTGCTAATTTTTTTTTTTTTTTTTTGCCACCTGTGGACAGGAGGAGAAGAAAAACGAACGGAAAGGCCGAGAGGTTATCCAGGCTTAGAGCCCGGATTGCCACTCGACACTAGAGAACGGGTGCTCAGGGAATGAAAGAGAGGGCAGGCGAAAAAAAGCGGAAAGGAGCAGGGCCGCGCACACACTTTTGACCCTTTGTGGGCACTATAGTCTTTCATCCAAGCGTGTGTCCTTCATGAACCGCAAAAGGGCTTTTGTTGCCTTCTGCGAAGTTGATTGTAGGGGTCGAACGTTCTGATTTCTATGAAAACCAGCGAGAGAAAACATGCCTTCCGAGCTATAACGATTACAGTAACACTTTCACCGCATACTCGATATACAAGGCGCTAGGGCCTTGTTATTGTAATATCGGACAAAGTCCCTAAAATATATCTTCACTACCCTGCAGTGTGTATAGTAGTGAAACCGACTTTCGAAGGGCTCGGTGTATAGTACGTCATAGGTAGAAATGGCGTCTCATGGAGTTAGTTAAATCTCCCTCGGGACACTTACTCCTTCTGACATGCATTGATGGCAAAAGCTCGGTGGCTTCTCTTGGCGATACATATGAAAAACTTCTTTATAGCTACATCGTGTTTGCTTCTCTTTCTTCTCTTTCGTTTTTTCTTTTGGTGCGAATTACTTTGTCGGGCATACTGACGACACTTCACGCCGGAGCTGCTCCATAATG
Source organism: Haemaphysalis longicornis (assembly GCF_048455015.1). NCBI lineage: Eukaryota > Metazoa > Arthropoda > Arachnida > Ixodida > Ixodidae > Haemaphysalis > Haemaphysalis longicornis. Next base: position 32,282,653 of record NW_027526460.1, read on the forward strand.
AGGGTTCTCCGTAGCAGGCATGCACCCGTTGTAATCACGTGCCACGCGATACAACATCAGCGCCTCTCAGACTGTGTTGACTCTTGGTCCGTCTTTGGCGATGTGCTGAGGTGTCGTGACGCGTTCGGTTCCAACTCTGAAGACACGGGTTTTATTTACGTAAAACAAAAAAACACATTTTCTAGCAGTGTCCTACGGGAAACAAAATAAAAATTAAAGTTACGTCTGACGTAACATAAAATCGAAATTTAAGTTACGTCCAACGGTGCACAAAATGAAAATTGAAGTTACGTCGTGCAAAACTTTAACTCAATGCTTTAGCTACTCCTGACGTAACCTGGAATTGAAACCGAAGTTACGTCCGACGTATTACACCGTAAAAAATTAGAGTACGTTTGGCGGAACCCGAAATTAGAGGGCACTTGTTCGCTCTGCCGATATAAAAATTAGTTACGTTGGGTGTAAGGTCGACTAAACGAAAAGTTACACCTGACGGAACGGAAGCACAGACACGCCTTTTGGAATCTACGCGATCTTATCACAGTGGTCTGTTTTACAATACCTGACGCCACTTAAAGAGCGACATGTATGTTGCCGCATTACGTCTGATCCGGGGCAGCATTGGTAAATTTGGTAAATGATAGTGGAAACCGCAACTTCGTGTCTGCTTTCGCGTTGGTCGAGTGGTTTCGACCGTCCTACGAGAACGCTGCAGCCATGTGGGTTCGAATCCTCCCGGGTGCATGGTTGTTTATTTTGAAATAAAACTATTGATTTTTTCTTATACGAATGCACATGAACTTCCCGTGGGCAACACACAAAAGAAAAGGAAAAGACGGGAACTTACAAAACAAAACCCATTGCCCCGGAATCAATGCCAGTTTGTGGCGTGCGCAGCTCGGGCCGAGAACGAAGTTGACGTGGCCCAAAGCCAAGGGCATTTTAACAAATACAATTAATACTAGATTAAAGGTAGTAAAAGGTATCCCCTGGCACTTTTTTATTTCTACACGGGGAAAAAAAGTCTCACAAAATTTTACAAGTCACACGTAACTTATTTTTTCTGTTGACCTTACGTCGAATGTAACTTTCGTGGCCATCTCACTTTAATTTCGCGTTCAGTCGGGCGTAACTTAAATTTCAATTTCAGGTTACGTCACACGTAACTCGAAACATTCGGGTAAAGTGAAGTCGGAAGTAACATTTATTTCTTACTTTGGGTTACGTCTGGCGTAACTTTATTTTTCCGTTTTAGGTTAGCAGGACTTAACTCAAAACATTGGGTTAAAGTTCCGTCGGACGAAACTAATTTTCATATTGAGTTCCGTCGGGCGTAACTCTAGACAGTGAGTTTTTATTTACTATTTCCAGCGGTGGTAATTTTCTTTCCGGGACAACAAGAACGACAACAACTCCGGCTTTTCGCAGAATATGGCACTTAAGGCTTCCTTCTTCGTAGCACGCCTTCTGCAATTCCCACTTTGATATCAGATTGCGCCTAGAAATACCTTCCAAGCAATGCATTTAAGTAAAGTAGTGAAGACGATTGTAAAGGGGCTCGGTGTGGAGAATTTTAATGGGATGAAGGGTTTTTATGGAGGTATTTACTAAAAGGCCCTCGCGCGGCCGTACTTAGGTATGAACTGCTGATATGAAGCCTAAAATTCTCTTCCTAGCATAGCATGCTTGTGCTGTAATGAAGCCAAATTTAGTGGAACTCGAAGCATAGCTCAGCGGCTTGAGCCTTGTTCGGGAATTTCCATTAGGGTTTTCTGCAAACTTCATTTTTCTACTTCGACGTGGAACAGCAAGGAACCCCACTCA